>NC_045753.1:7901893-7901993 GCF_008692095.1 Etheostoma spectabile
CGTTACATAAAATGTTACAGAACCATTATCAACTATTAGAACCATAACTAACATGTCGCACACAGTAAAAGGCTTCAAATGTGTAAAACTAAAAAATACA
>NC_045753.1:7902003-7915260 GCF_008692095.1 Etheostoma spectabile
CAAACAAACAAATTAACTACAGCTGTTCTGATATTCTGATAGCCTTTTGGCCAGTAACCCCCCCTCACATATCATCAGTGTCCCGTATCAAAACCAACAACAACATACAAGTGCATGAACAATGAACAGGAATTAATTACAAATTATTACAATAATACAGTAGGCTACCAATGCAATAATGAATGGGTACAACATGAACATATGAATTAGGAAACGTCTGCTCGTTTTCAGCCCCAAACTGGATCAGCTGCTGTGT
This sequence comes from Etheostoma spectabile, assembly GCF_008692095.1. Classification (NCBI taxonomy): domain Eukaryota; kingdom Metazoa; phylum Chordata; class Actinopteri; order Perciformes; family Percidae; genus Etheostoma; species Etheostoma spectabile. The sequence goes on from NC_045753.1 coordinate 7,902,260, forward strand.
CCTCCTGTGTGATACAGGGCGGTATATGTTAGGCACGTAGCGATGTATCGTAGACCGTTAATATTAATATATATATAGCTATACAATCTATGCGATGTATACAGTCCATTCAAGGCAGAAATATGTGGGACTGTTGTGCAAATCAACGTTAGCGATTAGCGTTAGAATTGCAAGCTAGCGATTTTTAAAAGTTCAGTTAGGAACATGGTTGCAAGTACACTGTACAGACTGCATAGACCACAAACAAGACTGTCTAACTTTTTAATCAATTATTTACGCAGAAGTACTTACATTTAGAGTCTCTCTGGTCGACGGGCAGCCATTGATGCCTGTGTGTTTTCTAGTGAGGTCGCTCCACACTAGGTTTCAAGGCTATACAGCCCTCGGTCTATCCCCTACCCCTAGCTCGTAATACGTATTGGACCAGCACTAGGTCCCGCGTGAACGCGCAAAAGCTAGGGAAGGGGTAAGGGGTAGGGGTAAGGGAGGAATGGGATTCAGCCTAAAGTTTAGATTATCAGAGGCTGAAACCAGATCCACTGCTGATGTGGCAGACACCTCAATGTTTCTCAGGTCAAGTACAGAGATTTAAAAAACATTTGAAGACCTGGAGACGTTTTGACAAGCCCAGGTCAGGCAGACCCCGCAAGACACTGATCGAGAGGACCGTTGTGTTGGCTCAAAAATCCAAGGCCAGCCCATTTTCCACTGCAGCAGAGCTCCACCAGACCGGTCCCCTGAAGTCCCTGTGTCAACCAGAACGGTTTGTCGGATTCTGTCTCGAAATGCCTCCATGGTCGAATCAGTGCCCAGAAGCCAGCACATACAAAAGACAATTGAAAAACCTTGTGGCATTGCCAAGGCTCACACCCTGCTAAAAAGATGGACGCTGGAGAAGTGGAAGAAATGGATTTTCAGATGAATCTTCTGTTGAATTACACCACGTTGCCGCAAATATGGCAGGAGACCTACTGGAGCCCGCATGAATCCAAGATTCACCCAGAAAACGTGAATTTGGTGGCGGAAAAATCATGGTCTGGGGTTACATCCAGTATGGGGGTGTGCGAGAGATTGGCAGGGGAAGGCAACAAAGTCTCAAATACCAAGAAATCTTACTACCTCTTATATCCCAACCAATAAAAGCCAAATTCTCCAGCAGGATGATCTCCATCGCATACTTCCATCTCCACTTCAAAGTTCCCAAGGCGAAGAAGATCAAGATGCTCCAGGGGGTTCGGCCGCCAGTCACCAGACATGAACATCATGAGCATGTGGGTAGGATGAAAGAGGAAGCATGGAAGACCAAACCAAAGAATTTGATGAACTCTGGGAGGCATGCAAGACTGCTTCCTAGCTATTCCTGATGACTTCAACAATACATTGTAGAATCCTTGCCAAACCGCATGGAGCAGTCCTCAAGCTCATGGAAGTCATACAAGATATTAATTTGAACCTCACAGCACCGCTATTTAATTTGCTGACATATTTTAGTATTTGTTATTGTTCAATTTCTGTATAGGCGACAAAACTTTTGTCTTGCCAAAATTTGACCTTTCTGTCTGTTTAAATAATACATCTTTTTTTAGTGAACTATTTATTTCAGTGCATTGAACATCATTTGGGAGGGTTTTAGCTTTCATATGACTATTTCTTACACCAATTGATTAATTAAAAGTCAGGTTAATAGCAGGTGTTTCTACAAAATAGATAAGCGACAAGACTTTTGTCAGGAGTTCAGAGCAGTGTTTTCCAGCAAATCATGCTTGTATCCTTTACAGTCTATGCTTGTATCCCACGGGGTACTTCTGCAGCTGACAGGGGCCAGGGAAAACCTGGAAAAAATGTACTTCAAGTAATAAAATAAAATTTGATTACAAAAATATGCCCACATATTGGAACAGACCTGAGTGTATGAAAATAGATGGCAAGCGAGCAGAGGTCGTGAGCTAAGGTAAATGGTTGAAATAGTTAGCTAAAAGTTTTTTTAAATTATAACCACTCTTTTGTCATTAAAAGTTCTATAATACCCAGATAAAGCCAATTCCAACACATGTGTACCATGCAAGGTGTTGGTGAAGGAGTACTTGAGTTTATCTCACAGCTGTGGGGCTATGTCTGACAATACGGGTTGGGAACCAGTGGTACACGATACACAGCAACACATTTGTAACTTTTCCCTCCAAGTTCATGCTAACATTTTGCCATTTTTCGTTGAGAATTCATATTGTTGCATATTCTCCATTATGTTTTTTTTTTTTTTTTATCTCTAGAAATTCTGCTGCAATAAAATGTACAAAATGAAATTATTGATTCAAAAGATTTTCCTGATTCTGCCAGCTTCAGATACAGCACTTATAAGAACACCTCTACCGCCTCTTCTCCACAGCGATCAATATTACACCAACACATCGTCACTGCCATCCATGAGGAACGTGTTGGTACTGACTATGCCCAACACCAGGAGCTACACCATCAACACAGACCTGAAAGACAACAACACAGTGAGGACACATTTCCAAATTACTTCCTTCTTCCTCGGACTGCTGTTTTAAGGAATAGTTACGTTATGGGCAATACAATTACTTTGCCTTTTTGCTGAGTTACAGTAATACATGAATAATCTAGAGTTCTTATAGAAACTGCATAGTAGTTACATCAAATTTTCTCTCTCTCTCTCTCTCAGATGAATGATTACATGGCGGCGTACCATGATTCTGTGCTGCTAGTAGGCCAGGTGATGAGATATATTGCTAAAAACAATCCGTCGGAGATTCAGCAGATGGAGTTTGTGAATGTGAATTACTTCAGAAACATCTCTTTTAACGGTAAGGAAGGAGAAGAAAGAGAAAGAATGGAACTCTAATGGACATTCACGCCGCAATGCAGAATAAAAACAATTTAGCTCAATTTCTGGGATGAGACACTTTGGTAATAGAAAAAGAGTGAAAAAGATGTATGCGGTGGAGAAAACAACAGTGATGACTGATTATATGACCTCAACAGACAGCAGCCTTCAGCCCCACGTTGCTTACTGATTTGTGTGACGCCCAACAGATGGAAGCTGTCAACTGCTTCACTGATTTTATTTTCACTGACAAAATTAAGGGATAAATATGAAGTGTTAAAGCCTGCAGGCAGCAGCTGTAAGTAGCTTGCGCGTGATTGAGAGAACAGTTTCTTCTGTCAGGCTCTGTGTTTTTTCAGGGAAAAAAAAAAGATACAAAATGAAATGAGCTAACACTACACAGTACACTACTTTTACAGTAGTCCCAACACTAAATAGTAAACAGTTAAACACCAGAGGCTGATTTGTGGCGACGTTGTGGTGAACCGCCATATATTTATATTTATTTGAATAAAGATGTTTCTACGATTGTGCTCAGGAATTGCTGGGAACTACAAGCTGGACAAGCACGGAGACAGAGACGTGAATCTCTCAATCATTTACACCACTACCGACGACGAGGTACATTGTTCTCCTGTGTTAATTATTATGCAATTTAGCAAGGAATAGAATAAACAGCTCTCCTCTTTATTATGTTAGCAATGTCTCAAAGGTCTTTAGAAATACAACCCCATGTAATCTTGCTGTTATATAGTGTGATATTCTGAAATATATATACTTTTCTTCTCATTTGTTCCTCAGTACAAAATTTTATTCACATTCGACACTGAGAACAACCGAACCGAAGTGGTTGAGACACACCCTTCATTTATCTGGGGAAAGACACTTCCTGATTTCACGCCAGACCTAGAGCCAGGTTAAACACACACACACACACACACACACACACACACACACACACACACACAAACCCGACTAATTGGTTGTGTCCGATGGCTGTCACAACCTTTTAGTCATAAACCTTTCTACGCACTTTCACACCCATGAACGGACACATAGCGCACCTGTTACAGTGTTAAGAGACCATCTGGTGTTTTATTGCTGTCAATTAGATGAGCTATCAGTCTGCAGTGGAGTGTTGTGTGAATGAACTCCAGATGGGTTACTATTTAAGGGTAAAACTTTATATTTTTACTAAAGGTTTTACTGTCTGCAACTTATATGGAGTTTGGAGTTTTGTCTGTTTCAAGTTCTAAATCCGGTTAAAGATGCTTTTTTTTACCACACGACAGAATCTAGAACCATTTTAAACACTGGTTGAACCCATGTTAGAGGTCACTGTGGAGTGCTCTTTTAAACCCACTATGTGAATCCTTGAGGTTTAACAAATGTGTTGAATCCATATTCTTACTCGTAAAACATTTGCAAAGCAGACTTTTCTCAGACTTTGACCAGTGCTTGGTAAGAAACTGAATCATTTAAAAGAGGTTTTCATCATATAAAAATTCTACACATAGCTTGAGTAAATAAGCACCTTTGAGTCACACTATTTTACATATTTTGTGGCACATGTAGACCTTTCTTGCAGGTCCTTTTGAGACCTACAGTACATGTACAATGCCCTGGATGAGTCTGGGTTGACTAGAGAAAATCCCTAAACTTGAAATTGTAAGAGTTTTTTGTTGTTGTTGTGGTCTTTCTCTTTCAGGCACACCATCTAATGACATCATTGTGAGTGTGTTGGCTGTGACAGTGGTTGTAGTGGCCACCATGGCCTTCATTTTCTACCGGTGAGTGAGTAATCAACTTTAGGTCATTTATCATTATTGAACCGCAAAACAAGTAATGGGTAAAAACTGTCAGTATGCAGGCTCAGTATTTGATATATTTACGTATGTTTTTTTTTAAATTAATAGAACATAATGTGAAATATGACTTTTGATCACTTTTATGTGTATAAACTCTGAGTATTGGGGTTGTTTAAAATCATAACAGAAATAATGTGGCAGTTTTCTCCATCTCTATTTTCTGACTGACTTGAAGAATTTCAAGTCCAATGATTTCTTTGTCTTGATTTCAAGCCATTTTTTTGTGTAAAATGTACAAAATTGGAAGCTAAATAGGGGTGTGTAGATATTGAAAGTGCACGTCTCGGGCGCACATGGATGAGGATCTCTGTACTATAGCGTGTTGCATGATGTATTTCATGATGGTATTTTCTCCTGTGTAGACGGACCAGGAGAGAGCGCAGGGTCAGGAAGCGCTGGTCCCATATCGCCTCTGATCTTATCACACCGCTGGAGAACAACCAACTCAATGTCATCTCTCTTAAGGTACATAAAGTGTAAACCTCTCTGTCAGCATGGATGCTCTTCTTTAGCACTGGCTTACTTGTTGACCCGAACAGGTGATCCATTTTTTAAGTCTGATCTAAATTGTTTCCTTCCATGTGTTTATGACTTATGACCCCCAATTTGTTTTACGTTGTAAATGGGTGGTATTTATATTAATTCTATTGTTTGGCTGTTTTTCTTGTGTGTTTACTTGTTTGTTTTTGCTTTCATTGTAGAGAAGGCTGCTGTAACAAGGGAATTTCCCCGCTGTGGGATGAATAAAGTATCATCTAATCTATATAGCGCTTTTCTAGTATTAACAACTACTCAAAGCGCTTTAATATAGTACATGAACCATTCACAGACTGTGGCCGAGGCTGCCTTACAAGGTGCCATCAACATCCATTCCATTAACATCTACAGGCATTTAACCTGTATGCACCTTTCAGCATTAATGGTGCCTTCACAGATGTGAAAGTTACCCACGCCATGGGCACTAACACACACCCATACATCACGGATGTTTGCTTTTGACCTTTGCGCTCATGACAATCTGGATGGTCTTTTTCCTCTTTGGCCTGGAAGACATGACGTCCATGATTTCCAAAAACTATTTTAAATGTGGACTTGTCAGACCACAGCCCACTTTTGCACTTTGTGTCAATCCATCTCAGGGGAGCTCGGGCCCAGAGAAGCCGACGGCGTTCCTGATATATGGCTTTCTCTTTGCACCATAGAGTTTTAACTTTCACATGTAGCGGTGAACTGTATTAACTGACAGTGGTTTTCCGAAGTGTTCCTGAGCCCTTGTGGTGATATCTTTTTACATGATATTGGTTTTTAATGCTGTGCCGTCTGAGGGATATAAAGGTAACGGGCAATCAATGTTGGTTTTTGACCATCAAATTTAAATCGAGTGGATATTTGCAAACAAAATACATAATGTCATTGTAGTGAATTCAACTGAATATAGGTTAAAAAGGATTTGCAAAATCATTGAATTATTTTTTTTATTTACGTTTTTACACAACATACTAACTATAATGGAATTGGGGTTTGTAAAAACGTGGGAAAAAAGGTTTTGCCAGGACAATCTTTCCAAATCAATTAATTTTTTTACTGTGAACTGGCTGGAAAAGGTTTTGCCAGGTGAGAACATTTTGTTTTGACAGGATAATTTCTAGGTTACTTTTTTCTGTGAAAATAAGGTAAGTTTTTTTTTATACTCATTTTAGCCACAAGAGGCTGAAGTGCACCACTACTCCATGTTCTAAATAGGATTAAAAGCATTAATCTTTATCTTTCCTTCCTGGTGAGTTTTCATTTCTTCATGCACATGTTGTGTATGTAAGATCACTGTCACGTTTTCTTTTGGCTAGAACTGTATTTAAAATCAGCAACTCTGCCGATTTAGTCCTATTTAGAACATGGGGTAGTGGTGCACTTCAGCCCTGTGGCCAAAATGACTATTAAACAACAAACGCACACAAAAATGATCCTGGCATTTTTTACTCCTGTTTTTGAGTCACAAAACAGGTTAGAAAACAATTAAGATCAGACTTAGAAATGTTGTTTTTTTTCCTCACTTGCCACTCAGGTCTTCTGTAGGACAGTGAAGCCAATCCTGCATTTAGAAATCTATGATCAAGTGAAACGTTTCCACAGCTCTCACCAGCTCTCCAACCCTTTGTTCTGTATAAAGTGCTTAAAATCACCTTGATTCTAAACAAAAATGCACCAGAGCAGGGGTCTTTAAGCTGTTTTTTTAAGGCCAAGGATCCCTTATATATATAACTGAGAGAGACAAAGCAGTGACCCCCTACTACATATTAAGTGCCTATTAAGCGCCCTAAAGCTTGTACACATTCCATTTTAGTACGTAGAATAGTGAGCTATTAAAACAATAATTGGAATGATTTAATGAATCATGTTTTAATATTAAATACATGTGGCACAGTAAATCCTCAGAATTACCTGCGTCTGTGGATGGCTATCTTAGAAATTTCTTTACCTATAGGCTGATTTATATTTGCTAATAGTATGTTGGAGCCATGTTAAGAATTTTTCTTAACAATAATTTGGAGGCCCCCCTTCAGTAAATCTGAGGACCCCCTAGGGGCCCCGGACCCCCTGTTGAAGATCACTGCACTAGAGAACACAAAAAAAAGTCCTGTTAAAATGTCCTCCGCCTGTCCCCATCAGATTGAAGACGAGAGCAAAAATGTGAAAATCCAGCTCCGCCGGGCGCTCTACGATAAGAAGGTAGCTCGACACAACAGTACTTTTCAAATCTATCAACATGCTTTTCTGAACATGTAGATTTTGTTTCTAGTGTGACTGATGCTGCTGCAATTCTTTTTAGATTGTGATTCTTAAGGAGCTGGAGCACTCAGATGGGAACTTTAACGAGACCCAGATGATAGAACTTAATGATGTAAGATGTCTCGACGCTTCCAGTCCTGTGTAGGCCTGTCCTTTTGCATTGATGTTTTTCCAAGCTAGTGGATTGAAAGACTGCCGCGGTTTCTTCTTTTCTCTGCAGCTCTTGCAAATCGACTACTACAACCTCACAAAGTTCTATGGCACAGTGAAGTTTGATGAGGGCGTGTTTGGCGTGTTTGAGTATGGAGAGAGGGGGTCGCTCAGGGTACGTATGGAATGCTCACGTGCCATTCAGGTTTGAATGGATGTCAATAATATCAGTAACTCAGTGCAGAACTAGCAAGAAGAGATCAACTATCCATTCATAGTACAATAATTCTACCAGACTTCATGTCCCTTTTCTTTTTCCAGTCTGTGCTGAGCGATAAGGTTTCTTACCCAGAGGAGACCTTCACAGACTGGGAGTTCAAGATCTCCGTCATGTACGACATTGCCAAGGTGAGACTGAAACTCTAGGCTCTTCTGATGATGAGTCGCATAACTCTGAAGTTCTATATTATATTTGACATATGGCACTATATTTTATGGAGCTTTATGAAGGAATGAAGAGGAGGCCCCATATGGTCACCTTGACACAAACCTACTGAAACATGTTATGACATCACAATGTACTCAGACATACAATATGCAAGACAAGACATTTGAATTATGTTCCTTTAACTATGGTACTCAGATTAGTTTTTAGTATTAAAGGTCCCATAGTGTAAGAAGTGATATGTCCATGTCTTTATAATAAAGCAGGTCTTGGTGCTATATCAGTACTGTGGAAGTATCACGACGCTCAATCCACAGAGAAATGCTCAAAGCCAGTATTCAGAAATGGTGCCTTTAAATGAACAGTCAGGACTTCTGTAGGGTTGGGATGTCACAACGACACTGACGATGCAGAGAAGCCAAGAGCACAGATGTGGAAGACCCGGAAACACTGACCAATCAGAAAAGACTGGAGTATTTTTGGGAGGGAGGCTTATAGGGACAGGCACTAAAATGGAGTGTTTCAGACACAGAGGGTGAATACATGTACAGTCATGCCCAGATTATCCGTAAGGGCAAGTGGGCCAGTAACCAGGGGCACCAATCATTCACAACCAGTGGGGGGGGTGGCACCACATGACAGACTTTTAAAAATATTTTTTGTAAATTGTTATTTACTTGAAATTGTTGAAAGACCATAAATTACTCATTTATGAACACTAAATTCTCAATAATAATAAATCAAAATTACATGACCACTATCACTCTCCTTCCCCAATCTGTCAGAGTTGAGTGTTTTGTTGTTTGTTTTTTTACGGCTACATAGAATAAATCTAATATTTTGGGCTTTTTGAATTTTTATACAGTACATTTGAATATAGTGATCACTGCTCATATGCCTACATGTATGTAGTTGGATAAGTTAGTAAATTACATTTGAAAAATCCCCTTGATTATGTCTAATATTTTTGGCAGGGGGACAGGAAATGTTAGTTGTTCTTTGCATAATGACAATGCTTTGTTTTTGTTAAGTTTTTGGCTTGTCTGCTGGGCTGATGTACTGATGCGTTTTGATTTTGACATTTTGAATTGAGTGCTGTGCTTTTTCAATTCCACATTTTGAAGTGAAACATTTGAATATAGTGCTCACTGCTCATATTCCCTATTTTATGTAGTAGTATAAGTTAGTAAATTACATTTGAGAAATTCCCTTGATTATGTTGGATATTTTTGACAGGACAGCACAGGTAACGGGGGGCAGGAGGCCTTTGAGGTGTGTGTCTCTCTCTCTCTCTCTCTCTCTCTCTCTTTCTCTCTCTCTCTCTATTAGTTTTAATGCGGGCCTGGGTAAAGTATATTCAGATTTTTTTTTTTATTTAAAGCATGTACATATGCTCTAGTCTAGACAGTAGAAACCCAAAATACAAGTTTGAACCTCAAATGAGCACAAATTTGGACTTAAAAACAAAACAAAAAACTTGTAATAAATTATATAAATAAAATATTTCAGTTTTCCTTTTTTTTTTATTTTGTTACCTTTTGTATTTTCTACTGTGCATTTTGACATAAACATGGATGTACAGTATTCAGCAAAATGGACCTAACAGACATTTTAAGAAGCATCATGCAGTAGTGCTTCTGAAACTGTACACGGTATGTAACACAGCAGCATTGTGATTTCTTCACTGAATGTAATGTGATTATATTATATGTAGGAGGCCTTATAAGGTAGCCTGGAAATCCAGACCCAAATCGGAAAGATTAAGGGTCTGGTAACGAGTAAGGAAAATTGGCCATCTGGAGGGGCGTCACCAAGCGTGCATTTGAAAATCTCACTGCACGCAATTGGATAACACTACGACCAATCAGAACGACACACAGGCTGACGTATCCAGAGCTTCACATGCTTAGCTACCAGTGGAGCTAACTGGTAGATTAAACTATCGTCATCTGTTTAACTCCCCTCAGGCCCACCTACATCAGATACACTGATGTGATGGTCCAGCTTGGCTACAAGGGCATAGTTAATGAGCAGCATTACTCGATGCCAGAGTAACTTGCTGAGCAAATTCAAATTGTGCTCTTGCGAGAACTCTGGATTTCCAGGGTATTTTTAAGGTTCTAACCAAGCTGAATGAAGCAATTGATGTTGCAATTCTCCCCGGCAGCCAGTAGAGGCCAGTAAAGATCTCCGATGACTTTTAGTGTAACCCTGGGGTGGTTTAATCTTCTGTGCAGGGCATGTCCTATCTCCATGCCAGTCACATCCAGGTGCATGGTCGCCTCAAGTCCACCAACTGTGTGGTGGACAATCGCATGGTGGTGAAGATCACAGACTTTGGCTGCAACAGCTTTCTTAGGCCCGGCAGAGGTAAAACAGCCGCACTAAGTCCTCCCTCACCAAGTTTGTTTATTCCTTCACTTTCTTACATTCTCCTTTCTTTTGATTAAGACACTACTGTTTTAAATCTTATTTAGGATTTTCTTTTCTTGTTTTTAATTCTTGTGATTGTGTTTCTTCTTTGAAACTGGTCAATAAAGGGACTTTGAAAACCTCTCGTCTCCTTTTAGACTTGTGGACTGCTCCGGAGCATCTGAGGAGACAGGGCACCTCTCAGAAAGGAGACGTCTACAGCTTTGCCATTATCGCTCAGGAGATTGTTCTCAGAAAGAGCACCTTCTACACCAAGAGCTGCTCCGACAGAGCAGGTGTGACCTCTTACAAAACCACCGTCCAAAATGAAGCCCCACACTCACACACACTGAGCCCTGGAAAAATCAAGTGAAGAACTTGATTAGTATTCCTAAGGGACTGTATGGAACTCTCACTGGAGGGCAGTGGGATGTGTTTGTGGTTTAATGTAATACACACTCAGCAATATTAAAAAGAACTTTGTCTCCTAACAGAAAAGCTTGCCAGGGTCATCATGTCCTACTTTAGACCTGATCTTAACTTTGAGACAGCTTCAGAGAAAGAACTGGAGGTGAGTTAATGCCGGTTGCATGCCTTTATCTATGATTAGGTGTATATCGTGTGTCGGCTGGGTCTTTCTTTGATAAACTGCTTGATTTTAATTACTATGGACACCACGTTATATATAGTATATACATTTCTTTTTAAAATAGTTATTTTTATAATTGTCATAACAGCCCAGGGACTAGAGGTGGAAATAAGCAATTGTTGCTATAACCTGGCCCAAGACATATTCTCTTATCTTACAAGTTTAATGTTTATTTGTGCATTATCCTTGTTTCAAATGAATCCATTTCCATTAAAGCTTTGTGTCCTCTTGTCTTGCAGGTGTACATGATGATAAAAAGCTGCTGGGATGAGGATCCAGAAAAAAGACCTGACTTTAAAAAGGTGGAAAACTGTCTGGGAAAAATCATCAGGTAGGTAATCGCTGTGTTTACTTAGATGGGTTGTTGTTGTTGTTGTTGTTGTTTTTAGCCTATAGAAGCTTTAATATAGTAATTACATGTATGCAGTTGGTTTTAGTGAAAGTTTGTGTTTTCTTACCTTCTTTTCCTTCTCTTCCCCTTCCATTGTCCATTAGTAAAATCCATAACCAGGACAATGAGAGCTACATGGATAACATGATCAGGCGGCTGCAGATGTATTCCAGAAACCTGGAGCACCTGGTGGAGGAGAGAACGGCCCTCTACAAAGCTGAGAGGGACCGAGCAGACTGCCTCAACTTCATGCTGCTTCCTCGGTCTGTTTACACTTAAAGGAGCACACCGCCTTTTAAGACACTGGCCTAAGAACACAGATAATATAATACTAAATACATGTATACCTGAAAAGTAGCAAAAATATCTTGATCTGGCAACACCTTGTGGGGGTAAATCTGACTTTAAAAGCCACAAGTTTAGCTGATTTAAACTGTAAGGAAAAGGTGGATCCTCCTGTCTCATCTGTTTTTGTATCTTTCTGTGCAGCCCAGTGGTGAAAAGCCTGAAGGAGACTGGTGTGGTGGAGCCTGAGCTGCACGAGGAGGTGACGATATACTTCAGCGACATCGTCGGTTTCACCACTCTGTGCCAGTACAGTACACCAATGGAAGTTGTGGACATGCTCAACGACATCTACAAGGGCTTTGACAGCATCGTCGACCACCACGACGTATACAAGGTATACACGGGGGTGAAATTCAACAGACAGCCAGGCTTGACTGACAGACAGACCACAGACATCACCATTTCTTCCATCTACCCCTCAGGTGGAGACGATTGGGGACGCCTACATGGTGGCCTCTGGGCTTCCGAAGCGAAATGGGAACAGGCACGCGGTGGATATCTGCCGCATGGCGCTGGACATCTTGGCGTTCATGGGAACCTTTCAGCTCCGACACCTGCCTGGTATCCCTGTGTGGATACGCATCGGCATTCACTCTGGTAGATGACACTGAACTCTGGGCTGTGCCTATTAGCTATTATCTTCCAATAACAAAATGACACATTGGTAAATGGAACTGAACGCTCAAGAGCTAAGACGACAAGATCTTTAAATGCAGTGTGAAACCCCAAACCTTTGAATTCTTTAAAGCTTCTTCATAGCCAAGTGAATTATTTCCCCAATCATTTCTAAAACCTTTGATGCAGCTGATTCATCTTCATGTATCTTGTAAACGGTTGCAATGATGGAAAACTAACAGACTATTTGTTTGTTCAGGTCCCTGTGCAGCAGGTGTCGTAGGGCTAAAGATGCCCAGATATTGTTTATTTGGAGACACGGTCAACACGGCATCTCGAATGGAGTCTACAGGACACCGTGAGTAGAGGAATAAAAACATGCATACCAAGAGACATTCAAAGGTCCCATGGCATGAAAACTTCACTTTAGGAATTTGTTTTAACATTAATATGAGTTCCCCCAGCCTGCCTATGGTCCCCCAGTGGCTAGA
>NC_045753.1:7915284-7922909 GCF_008692095.1 Etheostoma spectabile
CCTGGGTATCCTGCTCTGCCTTTGAGAAAATGAAAGCTCAGATGGGCCGATCTGGATCCTTGCCCCTTATGAGGTCATCCAGGGCAAGGTTACCTCCGCTTTCTCTGCTTTACCCACCCATGAGAGAGTGACATCATGGCTTTCAGACGAGCAAAGTGGCAGGTGGTCAAGGCCACCCCCCCCTTTCCTCCTTAAAAGATACAGAGTCAGCTCATTGTGGGACTGGCTCTAGTGGCTGTAATTCTGCACCAAGGCTGAACTTTGGTAAAAAGACTTCAGCTATGGTATTAGGAGACCACTAAGGTCTATATAAAAGCATCCAAAGAGCACCATGCCATGGGACCTTTTAATGAGCAAAATGTTAGTGATGCCAACTAGTATGATGCAGTTATGTTCTGATTATTACTTTTGTGCAATCACAGAAGCTACCAATCAACCTGACAATCAAATCACCACAGCTAAGCTTTGGTAAAAAACAGATGCCTGTTTTATCTTTTTATATCCTCCAGCCCTGCGCATCCACGTCAGTCAGCCTACTATAAATATCCTGCAGAGGACAGACTACAAGTTTGAGTATGAGATCAGAGGAGAAACATATCTAAAGGTAAAGATGGGTCTCTTCAATAAATTTACCAAACATGTCAGACAATTCAACCATTTTAAAATAAAAGAACTAGAAACATTGCGTTCTGCTGAAAGCGCCAAACGAAGTGTGGGTGTCTGCAGACTTCACGGCCACACATGGATGCAGAATGTATGTAAATGTGTTTGTTTTCCAAGGGCAAAGGCACGGAGACAACCTACTGGCTGACAGGTGAGACAGGCAAAGACTACAACCTACCAGCTCCACCCACAACGTAAGCAAATCCTCCAACTGCAGAAATTTGCTCCTCGCAAATATGTCTTTACTACTTTGACTACAAAACTTTTTGTGAATTTTCTTTTCTTTATCTAAAATTTAAATACCCACTCTCAAGAATGCCAGGTGTTTCTTTAAATCTGCATCAGGCATGATCATTTTGCAAACATACAGTGTGAAAATTATGGGAAAGATGCTAATGCAAATATATGAAGCTACAGGCAGCAGCCAATTAGCTTAGCATAAAGACTAGAAGCACGTGGAAGCAGCTAGCCTGGCTGTGTCTGAAGGAAACAAAATCTGCCTACCAGCGGCTCTAAAGCTCACTAATTAACACGTTATCTTATTTGTTTTAGTGCTTTAGATACTAAACTGAAGATTTGACTCAAACATGTATTTTGTATTCTCCTGCACGATGGCGAGTCAGGCCACTTACACTCGTTTAAACCGGTATCTCTGTTCATGGACTGGTTCCTGCGTTTCCAGGGAGAACTTCCAGCGGCTCCAGCAGGACCTCGCCCACAGGATCCTGGCGTGTCTGGAGCGGCGCTCTCGAGGCTCCATCCGGAGGAAGAAGACTCTCTCGAGTCAGAGCAAGGACGACGACAAGGACGGGGAGTCAGGGGTGGAGTCTGAGGGTGACCATCCCGAGTACCTGCATCTGGCCACTGTGGACAACACCCTCAGCACCTTCCTGTAGTACATACCCACTGCTGAGTACATCCCTGTACGTTATAACTTTATTTCTGTGGTTATTACACTATTCGTCGAGACTGGGAAGGTAACCAGCAGGAGGCAGAGAGGGAACTAAGGACTGTAGCACTGGTCAGAAGTACAACAGCCAGCAGAGATGTTTAGATGAACTGATCAGTTCCGTCCATTTGAGGCTAAACTGAGGCTACGAGGAGCATTAATGTCCCGACTAAATCCAAGTACTGTTCTTGTATGTATGGATCTTTCTCCTGCATCTTCTCAGGTTCATTGATTGTTTAAATATGCAATTCATATAGTGCTTGGTCTAAAATGGGGTAATAAAGAAGTAAAAGGATCCTGGGGAAACACGATCGTGCAAATATTCCTTAAATGTGTCATTCACATATTTGAAAGGAACTAGTGTGTGCGTGTGTGTCCCTGTTTATCAACAGGACAATATGAGGGAATAAGTAAAGTAAAAATAAAGAGCAAAGATGTAACTAGATTGTGCCAAAAGTGACGAGATGCAACAGAACTCAACACAGTGGAAGTATGTAGTAGTGACTCGGTAACCTGACTTCACTAACAAACATTAGATTGGGTTCAAATCTACAGATCCAAGCCCTTTATTTACACTTAATGCTAATTAAAGAGACTCACAGCAAGGTACAGGAATAACTTCTAAGAGCTCTTCTCGTATTACATGATTAGTCATATGTATGTCTAAGGATTTAACCTATAGCTGCTGTATTGCTCATTCTTAAAAACATCCTGACATTTTACGCTGATATGTTTTAATTTTAAAAAGTTGGGGGCCCGGATAGCTCAGTTGGTAAAGCGGGGGCCCATGTGTAGAGGTTTTCTTTAATGCGGTGGGCCCGTGTTCGACTCTGACCTGCGGCCCTTTGCTCCATGTTGTTCCCCCTCTCCCCTTTCCTTTCTTCAGATGTCCTGTCAAAGGTCTAAAATGCGCAAAAAATAATCTTTAAAAAAACAAATGTTAATATTATGAAGAGTGCTTTTGGCCACATCTCTAATGGAGTACTGGCTGTCCATCACAACCAGTGAGATTAACGTGAGATGAACAAGCGCACATGCTGTATGCTACTGTTGGTTGTAAAACCAGTTTCTTATACCATCAACATGTGGGCTCGTCATGGTTGTAACGTCTGCCTAAAAACGACATTTTCAAACCTTTATGTTAAACCAAAAGGAAAAAAGATTTATTTAGTTGAGAATGGTGACATTCATTTACATTAAATAAAAAATAAATAAAAAGAATCATCTCCTGTCACATTGTTGTAAATGTATGTTGTTCATGTGAAATACAGTTAAATAAAGTCAAAACACACAGCGTTTCTTAAAGCCTGTACAGGGTGATTTGAGGCGCTACAATGCATATGTCACATTGTTTTATGTATACAGACACTGAGGCTATAGACAGCAGAAGACATTAAATGAACCTCCAGCATCAGATTAAAATATTTTTACTATCCACATCTGCCTGGCAGATGTTTCTTTTTTGCACAGAATAATGAAAGAGCACTGCCTAGTAGACTTTTACACATTGAATACTATGTGAAAACACACTCTACTGTACAGCAGAAACAATTCAACACAGCGTACAAATAAGAAAATTAATGGAATGGTGTGGATCCAGCAAACCAAACCAGAGGACATGCAAATAAAGGTTTATAAAAGTGACCTGATGGGAACACATTTTCATTAGCGGGCCAAACTCTGGTCTTAGGGAAACAGCATTTATATAAACAAAAAATGAGCATTTTTAGGAAAACTGAATATATAATACTGTTAATCATATAAGTCAACAGTAAAATAAAAAAAATCACCGAAGATGACCATAAACCCTCTAGCCCCCAACTAAATGGTTTCATCGGTAACATTAAAGAAACCGTGAGAATAAATTAGAAAACCAAACGTACAAAATCATAAAAATACATGACATTTTATACAAAACAGTGACCTTCTGCAACTGTTGCATTTAAACAGCTTCATGCACGCAGATGCATGTACTTCCTTTCTCTTCTTGGAACACCTTATGAAAAATAAAAATCTCAGAACAAACATGCACTAGAAGAAATGTTTAGGAATAACAAACCTGGATTCTCAGTGAAATTGTTAACAGGACTAAAACATAACAGCCATTTAAAAAAAACAATCATGTAATTATAACCTATAATAATTTTGATAGTCTTTTGACGCGTCAGATTTGCTGCTTGAACTCAAGGCACCGAATGATCCGAGTTAAAAGAGCCACAAGAGAAAGCTGAAGTGACAAAACAATAGTCTTCTCCCTCCTGCTGAAATCATGATCATGATTATCATAGGAATAATGAGTAAAATCACTATTCTAGCATGTATTGTATTCTGCTAATCCAGCTAATGTATTGCAAGGAACCTTAAAGGTCAAGGATAACGGTGTCTATTTTACACTTCCAATGGACAAAACTATTTATCTTATGGATGCCCACACAAACACCCAATGCTGTATTTGCAGCCTACTGTTTCAGATTTAATTATCAAAAGGTTATCAAAAGTCACCAAGCACGATCGTAATTCTTGATTGACTCACTCTAACTGCTTATTGCATTATAAAACAGCCCGAGTGTGTTAGTGTTTCCTACTGTTGCCTTTCAGTCAGTGTTACACAGGAGCTAAACTTTTGATCATTTGACCAGTTCAAAAGAAAATGGCGCTCAGCACTGTGCATTGACCATAAAAAATAGAATGAGTTAGCCCCCTTCAACGGTCGCAGCTCTTTGCGATGGCAACGCTACACATAAATAATGGCTGCCGCTCATCATCCCGCTATGTTGATTTGAATGGACATGTCTGTTCTACTATCATATTATTTCTATAGGTTACCCCTTCTTCTTTTCCCTTTTGTGTTGTAGTGTTTTAATGTTGTTTGGTCCCCACCATTGCAGATGAACTCTGGCCTTTAGGTATTTATGCCCCCAGGAAATGAAAAATCAAAAGGACCCCGGAGTCCGGCCCAACTGCCATTAGCATCTGTTCAACAATGTATTTTCAGTAAATGAAAAGCTACGACATGACAGACACTGCGTTACTGTAGATGTCTTCTAGGCTATATGCGTATTTACACATTTTATTACCTGCTGATAAAAACTGAACACCCTGCAATTTTAAGTTCCAGCATTTAACGACTACACCTCCAGCTAAAACCTTGTGGTGGGTGTGTTTGCTGAATGATTAGGTTATAATTAATTAATTTCAATACACCGCATCATACAAATTTGATCTGTGGTGCAGTTCCTAAAAGTTGCCAACAGAGGTTGTTAAAAGTCATGTATGATCTAACTTCCTGCTTCTTAAAACCCTTTTCAATCATACACCTGCACTGCGGCAGATCTGCTGTTCCTTCTTATTTATTTTTTTCTAACAAAGATGATGACAGAGGACATAGTGTGACTATCACGATTGCAAAACAAAGATACACCTTATCCTTCTGTCTCACCCTCTCCTCCTCAGTTTACCCCCCACTTCTCTGTTCCAGCCTCATGCCAATATCTCTCTGGCTCTGGATCCCAGCCAGGGCGGCAGACTGAGACCTTCTGCTGTAGCTGAGCATGCACCGGCACGAGGTGCTGCAGGTGTGTATCAGTGCACAACAGGGTGTTGGTGCAGGGGAAAATGTAGAGCAGTGTGATTTTGTCGGTGCAGGGTGTGTGAGCTCTCTGCTTTTACTTTGAGCTCTGTTAGATTATGGCTGTTGACTGTCTGACGGTCTGTACCCAGATGAAACCTTTGTAGGAGCACCAGTAAATAATGCAATGATGATACATATCCCCCAGCAACAAATGTTCTCGTCTGTCTCCAGCTACAGTTTCCATCTGTCAACTCAAAGCCAATTGAACCAAGAAATGGCTAAGCTAACCGCTAAGACGATGAGATAAAACCAGGATCACACTGCGAGTAAATAAGTAGACCTGCAAGCTGGTAGATCTGGGTCAACACAGCAGAGGCATCTCAGAACCGAAGGCGCACTGACTCGCATATAAGCCATCTCTAAAATACGAAAACAAGCTTTTGTATGCTTTGTATGCAATGCACGCTGCCAAAATCTGCTCCCCCATTTTCACACAGACAGCAACAAATAAATAAAATGGCCATTATTATTTCCTAGAAGCTGAGTGACCAAGTAAAGTTGGTCCTGGCTGAAATGTCTGCAGTCAACAGCTGGTGGCATCACTGTGCTGGTTTTGTTTCCCCGCCGTGGTGGTGTTATTTTTGTTCTAAAAACTTCTGCCTCAAGTGCAAAATAAAGGAGAAGACTATGGGAACAACTGGCTTGTGTTAACATTAGGTAATGTAATAATCCGAAGAGGCAACGACACAGATGTAATCCGATCCTTTCGTCAGATCATAGTGATGCAGATTTTGGTTCAGCACCTTGTTTAGCCAGCTTTAAACTGGCTCTTTGGTTAGAATTTACTAAGCTCCACTACAGCCCAGGGCAATATAACGCATGCACACACCGACACATGATCATTTCTACTACTAAAATTAGCTATTGTTGTGCCCGACTGTAAGATTTAAGATTTTAGTGTTTTCCTTTTTGGTCATTTGGTAATCTTTCTAAGTGGCATGTCGTCAATGAATTGATGACAATGCTACAAATCTGTTTTTGATGACTGTCTGTTGACGCACACATACAACATATCATAACCTAGAAAAAAAAAAAAGCCTAGAAAAAATAACATATTCTTGTGATTTCTACATCCGGGACCCATGGATCTGGAAGAGCTGTAAAAAGAAAAAACAGACAGAGATTGTAGATCCATAGCAATCTAATCTATAAACATTTTATACAATCTATGCTATGGTTCGGCTGTGATGATGATGATGATGATGATGAGGAAAATAGTGATAGAATGAGAGCAAATGACTTTACTGACAAAAACAAACAGCCATGTCTTAACCAATTCTTTTAAGATGTGTGCCCCTTTAACATTTACTTGAGTTTGTATGTTGAGACATCTTTAAATGTGGTGGGTGTGACTGTGTGTGGCTCAACAGTGAGACATACAGTATGTACAGAGACAGGAAAGGACATCTAACGCTACTGCTGCACCAAAAGATTAGGGATATTTCATGTCACTGCATTGGTAAGGGAGCCCATAGAGACACTGCACAGTCAATATCTACGTAGTACAAGGCTGTCGAGCCACGGATGGACCAGACTGAGAATGTCTGTGTTTACACGCATATACAAGAGGAAACATTTTTAGTGGTGGAAGTAAGTTTTTAGAGAAAAATGATCGGCGTGTGGAAATGGTGAAAAATGTTCTATTCCTAGCAAAAGATGGCTGTCACAGCAGCTTTTTTCTAATAGATGTGGGTCTTCCGTTTGGGATGCCTTTGTAAAAAAGGAAAACGGAGGAAAAGATGGTGGTGGTTGTTGCAGGTCAGCCTTGTTCTTTGGCAGAGATCGTCAATACACACCATCCGCACTGGAGGGCTGGGACCTAAATAATGATTTGCCTTTGTCATCAGCATTGGCCGAGCGCTAATTCAACATTTCTGTTACTCGTCTCTCTGTACAACTGTTATTAGATAGTATAAAGATAGTATGGTTCACATTTCTTATGCTCTAAATCAAAGAGATAAACTAAACTAAAATCTCTCTCAAAATGAGATCTATGAGAAGAAATGTTAGACAATCTATTGTGTCTCGTAGATTGTCACAAATTTCTATTACCCCACTGAAAAGTTGGGACTTAAAGACTAACACTGTACACTTGCCTTGGGTAGCTAATGCATTTGTTCATAATGATTATTTTAAATACAAGCAGTGGTAGATGCTCATTTGAGCTGTGGAAAGGTTGTGTGTACAGTCTTAGTGTTTTCACTGCATTTGTCTGTTAGGTATATATAATACCGTATACACTGTTTACAGTAAGCACTGGGTATACTGAGAGACAGTTTAGATGTCATACTCAATGCAACGCCATGAAACACCCCGGATCTCTGTAGACATCACACACACACACACACACACACACACACACACACACACACACACACACAC
>NC_045753.1:7922928-7928279 GCF_008692095.1 Etheostoma spectabile
ACACACACACACACACACACACACACACACACACACACACACACACTCTAAAATCTACTAGGTCTACCCACTAGCACGTCTATCGCACAGTTTCTCACCCATTCCCGCCTCTCTTTGGAACAAAGAAACATGACTCCCTCATTCTCTAAGCCACTCATTTGGTGTGGTATCTCTCCCTGCCTCCTCCTCCTCCTCCTCCTTTGCGGCTTCCTCCTCCTGCATCTCCGCCGGCTTCATTCAGCATGAACGACGGCGGGGAAAACACATACACAAAAAAAAGACAAAACGACAAAAAAAATGAACACGCTGATGAGTGTCAGTGAAAGGGTAGTGATAGAGGTAAATACAGAGAAAAGCAGATATATATGTATATATCCATATGAAGGAGAGAGAAAACAGATTGATGCAATGACAGACAGGAAGACAAAGTGATAGATCGATAATAGCAGGAGAGAGAGAGGGAGAGCTGTGTGAATGATGGAGTGAATGTGTTTGTGAATGACATTTTGAGGCGAGTGACATTTGGAGCTTTGAGTGGCGAGTGCAGGATCAAAGGACACTTGCTTCCTCTTCAATGAGAGTAGATAACCCCCCTTCTTTTTCACACACACACACACCACAATACATTTAGAAATACTCATATACAAAACATAGACAGGACCACACATGGACACGCAGCCTTGCAGGTTGATCCTACAGCAAGTCTTCAAACGTCTGTGTTTTTTGAGACAACGAAAATGGACAGAGACTCACCTTGGTTTTGTGGCTCTGTTCAGTAGCCAGTCCTGATCCCGGAGTGTGAAGCTCCTTGGACACAACACACAGAAACTCAGCCTGGTCCTCTGTTCCATAGCTGTATGACGAGCCGATGTTCACCATCTAGAAAAAGACAGGAGCACAGATACAGAGGGACATGCAGAGGAGAGAAAGGGACAGAGAGACATAGTGAGTGCCAGCAGAGAAAACAGAAAGCAAGAGAAAGAAAGTAACGGAGAGAGCTGACATCCCAGACTAAAGTGAAGAAAGAGTTGTTGTACTCATGCATGGGTGGGGCAAAGAGCAAACAGCCTGCTGCTACACACTCAGGAGTGCACCCAACAAGAAGCTTTTTTTTTTTTTTTTTTTACAGCAAAACAAGTGTGGGTCAGCTTCTGCAAGGAATGATGTTCAAATCATAACTGTAGCATGCAGGAGAGCTTGGTGCCAAAGCAGTGGGAAGGGGGGGTTGGGGGGGGGGGTCTACATGTGATATACAGGCTACAGTGTGGATAGGCTGGCCTATTATGGTAAGACTCCACAAGGCTCTGAGTTGTAAGTCTACAGGGGGCATGAACTACAGCCTCTCACCTTAAGAGACCACCCTTAAATAATAGAATGTTAACACTGACGGGCTTTCCTCTATTTCTGATATTACACTGACTCAAAAGATCAGTATAATTCTTTTTTTCTGTGTGACACACTGTGAGCAGCGAGGTGCTCTAACAGACTGTTATTAAAAACAATTTTTTTTTTATTCTTAATAGCCTGCAACTCATTTTATTTTTAATTTAAAAAAATACCCATCACAATTTCCCAGAGCCCAAGTTGACATTTTCAAATTGCTAATTTTGTTTACCTAGTTTAGACGACCAACAAAACAGTAAAATTGAGATAAATTCATTTTCTGACAATGAAAGCCAGAAGAGTCAAAGGAAACGAAAACATAAAAGAAAAGTGTCACAACAAAAATATACATTTCTCAAAATGTATGTAGTGGTCTTAGTCCTCTGCTGGTTGTGATATATCAATGCACGGGCATTAGCTCAGACTTGCAAACATTTTTAATGCGTCCACAACAGAAGCATAAACTAACTTGGTATGTTGTGTATTGGATTTTGTAGCTCACACTGTGAACACACTTGGTTAATAAAGGTGTTTAAATCCTGTAATCTATAACAGACTTAAAGGGAAACTATGCAGTTTTTTTTAGCTTGATTTACCTTAACTGAACAGTTTCAGAGTCATTGGAATGGTTATATGACTTTTTTTGCGTTGAATGGTGTTTGTCTCGCTTCCCCCTGACGCTTGTGAGCGGAAAAACTTTCGGCCCGCAAGTTGTCGGACTCAGCGTCAGGAAGTATTGTGTGATATCAGGTATCGCGATGTAACAAATTGCTTCACGGCACTGCACACATACGCCCATCCAGGAACGGGCTATGGTAACGATGGAGTTTTTCACACTATCGTCATGGCTGAGCCAGCAAAAAAGAAGCAGAAAGCTAGGAAACCGTTGTCGAAGGAACAGAGAAAGAGGAAACGGCAGATTGGCCGAGCGAGGAGTCAGACACAAGTAAACATAGGAACTGCCGAATATCTGTTGCGAAGCTGTAGGGGGAGCTCTATAGTGAAACCTGCCAGCAAAAAGCAAGGAAACCGCGAGGAAATGGCCAAAACTGCATAGCGACCCTTTTATTAAGACATAGAGGGCATTTGGTTGGCTAGGACTTTGAGAAATAAACAGTAAATCTAATAGCTGTAGGCACACCTCTTTAACAAAGACGGTGACCCAGTACTACTACTACTCCAGTCCCACTGCAGGATATGGGCCTTATCTGGGTTCTGAACTCTTCGTAGGAGGCTGAAGGTAAAATATACTGCAGATTGGGTGCTGTGCCTGTGGGATGTGGTATGATGACTTTATGTAAGTAGAAGTGCAATGGAGTATCTTTGACAGTTTGACTTGTTGTGTCTATCCGTGAAAAAAATGTCAGCATACATGGACTCCTACTTAAAGTCAATATATCAATCTAGACTATGCAAACTACTGCAATCTGGGAGTCCTAAACTCATTTTAGAAGTGCAGACAGCAGGGCTCAGGACAGGGCCAAGGGTCAAGATTGAAGGGTCAGCAGCAGCGTGAGTCCAACCCACAGTCCAGAGCAGTCCGGTGCGGGGCTTTCTGCAGGCGCGCACGCTGACCTGCTCAAACTTCCAGCCATCTGACATCGTGGAGACCATCTGGGTGAGCTCCTCCTCCTGGCACTGCAACACTCGGTAGACATGCTTCGGAGGCACCTGCTGAGGGAAAGAGAAGAGGTGGTTGAGAAGACAGGATCACTCCTCGCAAACATATTCATGTGCCTAGACCAAACCTTTGCACCATGACATGGAGGCAGTGGACAGCAGTCAAAGAAACAAACATGATCTAGTTGTGGGCTAGCACTTCTATTTTCATATATTTACATCATATTTAACCCCAGGCAAGCCACTAGCAGCGAGTCCAGTAAAGTACAGTAGAACACAGGGGAAGTGGGTGTATGTTTGCGAGGGCAGTGGGATTATGTAAGAGTAAGTGCAACCACCCTGAGAAAAGAAAAGAACATACAGCAGCGCTCTCTTTAAGGAAACACCGAAGGGTGAAATCACTCTAACAAAGAGAAAATTGCACTTACACCACCACCAGAATGGTGTGCCATGCAAACAGTTGAGTTTTGACATATAGTGTACAGTACATAGTACACCTGCTAGATGCAAAAAATCCATTGTGGTCTAA
Organism: Etheostoma spectabile; assembly: GCF_008692095.1. NCBI lineage: Eukaryota > Metazoa > Chordata > Actinopteri > Perciformes > Percidae > Etheostoma > Etheostoma spectabile. Next base: position 7,926,461 of record NC_045753.1, read on the forward strand.
GAATCTTAATACAACTGTTACACAGATTCTTTTCCAATATATACACATGATATACTGTATTAGTTTCATTAAAACTGAATGTAGCGACTGAGGCGATTTGTGTGTTAAATTTTTAATGCCCTTAGACTAGTAAAGCAAACCATTCCATCATAAAAACACTTCCTGCGTATACCTGCGTGGCTTTGGAGTCCCTCTCCACGATCCTCTCCTTGACCAGTTTGATCAGCGGGGTGATGTTGTAAAACTCTGCCTCCTCCAGGACACCTTGTCGGGAATAACCCCACAGCCCTGTTAGTTGAACTCAAGATTCCCTTTATCAACACTATCAAACGTGTTACATACGTCTTCATTTGACATATTTTAAACAAGATATCTCAATATTAACAATATACAAGTGGATGTCATTTTTTCACACAATGGAACCAATTTGTATCTACTATTTCAACTGTTCATCCAGTACTTTGAGCTAACCATTGAGGCACACAGTATTTTCCAGGTATTTCCTTATTTCTAGGGCTGTCCTCGACTAAAGAAATTCTTAGTTGACTAACAATTATAGGATTTTGTTGACTAATCGATTAGTTGATTTAATCGACAGAGCTGTGCGCTTTGAGAGATGGTTAAGACTAGAAAAGCACAATATAAATGTAGTTAATTTACCATCTGTAAAACTGAGTTGCTACACAATTAATCCTGCAAAAGCACCACTTTAAATCTTGTGTTCACCATAAATGTGCTCATAAATTTCTTGGAAATGAGTAATTAAGCATGAATAAGCAAAAAAAATGACTTATCAACTAAAGAAATCTTAGTCAACTAATACCAAAACCACAGATTAGTCGACTAATTGACAAAGAGTTGACAGCCCTACTTATTTCAACCCGCCCAAAAAAATAAAATCAACTTATGCACCCAGGAGCCTGAGCATATTCAAAGCATAATAAAAACCTTCTTCAGCCAGCTCCTTGTTGTAGACCAGTTTGCCGTGCCGCAAGTAGTTGAGGATGGGACCGAAGTAGGTAGGGTCTCTGTCAATCACATAGGCTCCTGAGTCATCCTGTTACAGACGATGAATCAGAGAGACGGACAGAAAAAAACACTTTCTATTAAACCAACATCACATCTGCATGTTTCTGCTTCTTTTCTTGTGTTTATGTACATGGGCCATTGAGTTTTTATTGACCTAAACTAGGGTGGTACTCAGTGCAATCCTGGTATTCTATTATAAGCTGTGCATATTAAAACTTGTTACAGTAACCAAAACAATTTTTCTGTAGCCGTGTGCAATGTGTAAACATAGGATGTGACTACTTTTATTTTCAGACCATTAATGGGCCTCTTCTGTAATTTATTGATTATTTTTAGACCCAAAAGCTCACTAGCTAGAGAATAACTAAGGCTATTTTTATCATGAGGAGGCAGTACTGGCTGTCCAGAGCATTTGCACAAATACAAGATGCATTGCAGAAGACTCTGTCTTCAAGATAAAAGCCTCCATAAAGTGGATGTACACATGTATAATGTATGTTTGCAATATTGCTGTGTACAAAAGGCAATAAAACTATTGGTAGTCAGATACAAATGTAACTTTTCAGCATTGATAATCAAAAGTTCTAGTATTCCATAATATTCCATTAAACCCTGTTGCAAAATACAGCATGGCTTTTTGACCTCTCAAAAGTTGTTGCTGACTTTATTAACACGTGTATCAACAGGCTGCTTTTCTCCAACTTCCAGGCTACATCTGCCATGCCTACATACCCCTCCAACACTCACTCACTCACTCACTCACTCACTCACTCACTCACTCACTCACTCA
>NC_045753.1:7928289-7931751 GCF_008692095.1 Etheostoma spectabile
CACTCACTCACTCACTCACTCACTCACTCACTCACTCACTCACTCACACACGTCTGGTCTTTCTTGTGATGAATGCTTGAGGCAGAATCACTGCTGGATAAATCCATACAAAACCAAAACGTGCATACGTGTCTTTAGGAGATTCAAGCAGAGGGATAAAGAGGGCAGAAATAAGAGGAATTGTTGGGAAAGTTAAATAACATCAGTCACATCTGCTGATCATGTGTAATTAAACATATGGCACAATGGTATCTATAAAAGTATATAGGACAGGCAGGACAGAGGCTAAGACAACCACACATGCATTTTTGGTTCCCAAGTTGAAAACTGAAAAACTACAAAATTTACAAACCTCTTTCATCACATCACACCAACTCTATATTTAAAACAGAGCAGACCTTAACTATAATGGCTTATGAAAAATGGAAAATGAGAAGAAGAAGCTTGATAAAGTATATCTGCTCTATTCACATGACTGATTCTTTTTATGGTTTAATGAAGTGGAAATAGACAACCTTAGCCTCCAGTAGCATCTCGCACAGATGCATGCCATTGCTTTTATTAGCGAGGCCTTACTCATTCACACAGTACCACTTGCCCTAGCTGTTCTCGACCTTCTATTATTTTTTATAATAATCTTTACCTCAAAGGCTGAATCCAGTCAGACATTCGGTTATTTTTTACATTGTGAAAACCCAAAATTCTGCCAATATATTCCTGGGCCAGTTTGGTCGTGTATTTAGACCGCTGCTGGAAGACCTGTTTGGGATCTAATTTACATTTTTAAAGGGGCTTAACTGGACTTACATGTTGTTTAAGCAAATAGCAGTTTGTTTATTTGGTACTGAGATGCTATCAGCTCCTACCCTCGGTTCAAGGGTTCCAGGTTAACTCCTTTGTTAATAGTCCAGTTGGACAGCTGTACCGTTAACAAAGGAGCTGGCATACAGCCAATTTATGGTTCAGTTATGAAAACATGAGGCCAGGCTTCTCCGTCCTACTGTATGGAGGTAGAGGCTTTCACGTCACTCAGGCCAGGGCCACTTTTTTGTAGGTTTAAACTTAGCTTACTTATTACTTTGGTGTTAACTAAGTGGAGATTTATCCATTACTAAATTGAACAACGTCTTATGTAGCGATTAGATGCCACGTGTAACTTTTGTGTAGCTGACTTAAGTGACAAAAACATTAGCTTGCCAATATATGTCCGTTAAAAGAGGTAATGTAAGAGGAATACGGTTGACACATTTGACCTCACACTTTCTAAAATGCTGATTATAAATAGCCTAGAATGAGAACGTTATGAACTACATTTCGCAAATATAAACACGACATACCTGAAAATACAATTTTTTTTGCTAAATGACCTAATAAAGTAGCTAGTTTAACACAATCAAATATCTACTTATTCTTAACTACATAAAAACGACTCTGAAACACATACTCTCTATCCATCATTTAGAAATGAAATTAAGTAATACCTAGATTGAAAAAAAAGATTGAAAGTTTATCATCTTGTGTTGCTTGTTAAGGTCCATTGACTTCTTGTACTTTTGATTAGACAGCAACAGATATTTCCGGGCAACCAAGTAACGCATTGCTGAGGTTTTTACTGGCTAAGGCATTCCGGTTTTAATGGTGTAACCCTATTTAGTAAATCACTTGTTTGAAACTAGCTACAGTTTCTGCATGCCAGTAAAGCATCATCCTCTACATCTGTGTCTATTATGATGAGCTCTAACATATCATCTCCAGTGTGACAGACTAGTAGGAGAAGTAATCTATACTCTATAATCTTTTATAAGAGTCTCACTATTTCCCTGTCACCCATTCCTTCCAGTCCAGCCTGCTGGCGGATCGTGACAGGAGCTTCTGATGAGCCGCTCCCGACGTGAGACATGAAACAAATGCAATGAACAAGGACATGCACACATGGACTATAAAGCAGTACGTAGGATGTGTGATGAGGTTAGATGAGGGACGGATTAGTGGAAAAAAGACAAACAGGGAAGAAATAATTAAATAAACAGAGGAAGTTAGAAAAAAACGTATGGCAAATAACATCAGAAATGATGAGTAGTCACGCTTACAAACACTTAAGACGAAGGCGCATAGAGGGACACTGGCATAGAGACAAGGGATGAACACACATGACGTTTCTAGACACAGCAGCACTCAGAGCACATACAGATGCACGCACACACCTCCAAAATGAGTGGAGCTGAAGTAGAGGACAGGCTGACGCTTCATCAACGTGACTTGACTTGACTTGACAGTACAGGCATGACAACACTGGGGAAAAGCTTCCTGAATGTGTCAGAGCCCAGTCTCTCTCTCTCTCCCTCTCTCTCTCTCTCACCCTCTCAAACACATATACAGAATTAGTTTTGTTATTCATTACGACAGACACGTTTGCAGCCGCAGTACACTCACTTTCTCACAAGAGGATATTTTCAGTTGCTGACAGAGGGAAGAGTTGGTGTGTTATTGGTTTACAGAGCATTTGTTCAGGGAAATAAGATGTGACTCCACATCGTCTCCCTGCAGAGGTAAGTACATCCCACGGGCTATCACCAATAGCCAAACAAAACGCCATGTTCCTTCTCAAAAACACCACACACAACACAAACAACACACACACACACACACACACCCACACACCACCACACACACACACACACACACACACACAACACACACACACACCACACACCACACACACACAAACAAACACACAACACCCCACACACAACAACACACGCGGTCTGTCTGCATTTGCTGTTGCTTGAGCATGTGTAAACATAGGGCTGAATGATACTGAAACAAAATTCTTTTGCTATTCATTGTGGCATTCTATAAACTTTAATTATGCGTATGCCACTTGTAACGTCAGGATGATATTTCATTCCTTGCGTCAAGGATTTAGTTATAAATATTTTTAAAGGCTAAAGCGGTGCCAGTTGTTATAAAAAGAGGGAAACTACAGTCCATTACTTCCTTGTTGCATTTCCATGATCCCTGCCTCTGCCACAGTGTTTTGATACTAAAATAAATAAACACATAGTTGCTTTATATCTGGGGTCATTAACATATTCACCAGATGAACTGAACGGTTTACAATAAGCCATTAAAAGGTCCCATGACACGGTGCTCTTTGAATGCTTTTATAGACCTTAGTGGTCCCCTAATACCATATCTGACGTCTCTTTTATATAGACCTTAGTGGTCCCCTAATACCCCTAAAATTCCTTGGGACGTGCCATTTCTGAGTCTGTAGCTTTTGAGGAGGAGAAGGGGGGGGGCAAGGTGGTGGCTTGGGGTGTGGCCTTGGCCAACTGCCAATTTACTCGTTTGAAAAACATCATGTCTCTCTCTCATGGGTGGGCCAACTTCTCTGTGCAGGTAAAGCAGAGAAAGGGGAGGTAACCTTGCTCCTTATGACCTCATAAGGAGCAAGATTCC
>NC_045753.1:7931764-7932585 GCF_008692095.1 Etheostoma spectabile
TGAGCTTCCATTTTCTCAAAGGCAGAGCAGGATACCCAGGGCTTGGTTTACACCTATCACCATTATGGAGTGAAATTGTCATGCCATGGGTCCTTTAAATAACAAACTTTGTCACATTTAATTGTCTATAAATGGCTTCCATAGAATACCACGGTTGGTTTAACTTAACATATTACGTTGTAGCCTTTGCATTGTTACAATAAAATATGCATACATTGATGGCCAGCCTGCCCAGCCTTAGTGAAAATGTAAAGGAGGGCAGAGTTGTGAAACAAAATGCATGTACCAAGATGGTAGAAAGGGGACAGTTCACACAACTCTGTACCGTTTACTCAACTGTAAATCTTCTCTAGCATTGCTCTAGCATCGTTTTTCATCATTACTGGTCCCTGCCATCGTCTCATATTAGTCATCACACAGCGCAGAAAAGATGAGAAAGCGAGTCTTGGCATGTTGTTGTATCCAATGCAGAGACTGCAAATGGGACAGATAAGCCACATTACAGCATCAGGCTATCAAATCTCCCCTGTGTGATCCTTCTGGTATTTCATTTTAATTAAGCCATTAATAATCCCAAAACTGTGCTAATGCGATTATGTGGATATAATCTGCCACTGGCCGCCCTGTTCAGCTCAAATCATTTAGCATCATCAAAGCTGAAGCTTGACTAAATAATGTAATTGGTGTGGGACAGCAGAAGGTCAGCTTGTGTAGCATTAACAGAAGATAGCCCTGAGTTTGATTCGGTGGGGGGGAAGGGCAGCTAAGGTGCTGCTAATCTCATTAAAATGGTCACACACAGCCAGACAGTCTGTGTGTGT
>NC_045753.1:7932595-7934898 GCF_008692095.1 Etheostoma spectabile
GTGTGTGTGACACCCCTTAGCAGTGTGACAAAAACCTTTAGCAGAAACACTAACGCCAGCGTATTATTGGCAACTCCACCTCCTAAAATCAGCTTCCCTCCTGAGTTGGAGAAGAAACCACACAGGCTGAACTGCTCCTGTGTGTTACTCAGCTCTAAATTGTTCTGGGCACTAAAAACTCGAGCAGAAGATGGATACAGCTTGATGTCCGCTGGGAAATACAGTATGCTATCACAATAAGCCCCTTCAAAGACACTTTTTTCAGAGCTCATTTTGGGACAGGATCTTGCAGTGTGTTCAATTTATTGTTTTGTTAATAGAACAAGGAGCAATGCAGGAAGTCAATGATAGGGCTTCCTCTGAAAAGTTTAGCAGCGGTGGTAAGAAGCGCCCCCTCCAAAAAAAAGTTAATGTTTTCTTTCATTAAAATCTATTCACTTTGTATGACTTTAGTGGAGGTGAAGGAAGACCGGCAACACTCATCTGCCACATGATTGTTGTTGTGTAGCCATCTGTATTAGTGTGATGTGTGAAGTCAGCTGGTGTTATGATATGGCTCGATTTTAGCAGGCAGCTTGTACTGGTTGGTCTGTCAAATTAAATTTTTTGTGACTTTGCTAGCTTGACAAGCTTAGAGGAATGAACTGCACTTGCTGCTGAACGCTTCCTCTAAGAAGAAATCAAGTTGCATCTGCATTGCCTTTTGGAAAACGATAAATTCATGATGAGACAGATTTCTGTCTTTTCAGTAACTGTGCACTCAATCTGTTGTATCATCATTGCTTGTGTGCATTCACAGCTGTTAAGATCAGTGGATATCACTGATTGAAAGAAACATTCATCATGAGGCTACTGAGAGTTAAGCGAGAAATAGGCCTTGCAGTTGACTCTGTCTTCATTTCAGATCGACAAAGGTCAGTTTAAAAGATTTTCGTCCAATTTTGAGAGACTCTAGTCTTGCTCATCCCGCTCCTCGTTTCCGGGTTTGCGCTCCACCAATCAGATTGGTCATTTGCGACTGCCGGCAGTGCCCGCCTTTCGACTGAGCATGTCAGGTCGGCCAAATTGAAGGACGACGGCCCCTCCAACGGACGACGGCACGGAATACACCGGACAGACTCAAACCACTGACCTCGCCAGACTGTCCAACGGCCGATTATCGGTTTAGTGTGTCAGGGTCTTTAAGGTTGCATGAGAATACTCTTTCCACAGAGTGGAGTGGTGCAGCAGGGGAACAGCCATCACTGCTGTCGGGTAAAAATCTCCTAACTCCAATTTTGTTGTTGTTGGTTAGTCACTTTAGCTGCACGTCTAAAGCACATGGTAGTAATGCGAGGAGCTGATTAGAATAGGGCAATATGACGATGTGTACAGTAAGATGACATAAATGTCCTGCCATGCTGTGGTTTAGAATCTCCGGGTGTATTCGACCACTGTGGGTGAAGCTGTTCATCAATGAGTGAACAGTTCTGCAGCAATAATGGATTTCTACAAAACGTGATTTGACTTAATTTTTCTGATATTTCATTTTAATGAAACTGCCAATATAGTATTATATTACCATTATTATTAAAAGTTGTTCTATTGATTTAAAAAAAAAAAAATGACTAGGACTGCAATGAACTATTTTTTTCATCATCGATTACTCCAGAGATAAATTTCTCAATTACGCTTTTTAAAGTTTAGACAATTCATTGTCAGCAAATAGCGAAAAATGTCTATCACAAGTTCCCAGAGCCCACAGTAACTTCTTCAGCTGTTTTAATGTTGCTATTGTTAGTTGAAAATGACTACTCTCCATTACAGTGAGCTCTCTACTAATAAAGGCACACGGTACAACGGCCAAAACAATCCACATATATTGGTACCGCATTAAACTACATATACCGTATACCCAGACAATTTATCCATATTATACAGTACATATACAGTTACAGGTGACATTTGTAAGATAGGAGCTTTTCACATGACAGCAACAAAATGTCAACTTACAGTAGACACCAGGCTGCAAGGAAGACATACCCCCTTCTCTCTCTCTCTGTCATACACATGCACATTAAAGGCCGCAAAGCAAAGCACGATAGAAATCTGCATCATTCATGAGTCTTGTCAGTGGTGTGTTCAGTCTAAATGTGACTGGGATAACCTAATCTCTCTCTCTCTCTCTCTATAAGATGCCAGCTGTACAGCTTCTGACTGTGCAGCTCCCTGCAGAAGAGGAGGCACGTGTTCATCCATCTGACCCAAGCAACATTCACACCAAAAACGATGCTGAGACACACACACACACACACACACACACA
>NC_045753.1:7934908-7941054 GCF_008692095.1 Etheostoma spectabile
CACACACAGACACAGACACACACACACACATAATCGAGTGAGAGAACTTGTATACTTACACACTGTGTACATATACAGTGTATCAGCTGGTTATTAGACAATTCTAGCTGCTGTGGAGCTGCAGGCATGCATTTCCGGTACAGAACAGAGTTGTAGTAATATGGTTTGGGAATTACACATATAGTTAGTTCCTTTAAGGCTACACAATTCAGTAATTATAATTTTATTCTTCAGTCTCTATTGGATAGATCTTTCTATCACCAAGACCGAAACTGGCTTTATTTCATACAGAGACCTACACGCCGATTTTTTGCCAATCCCTTAAATTAGTTAAGAGAAAATCCACCTTTCAAAATAAATCATGGGGATAAATTCATGCAAAACTTTAACCAACTGTCTAAGGTATAATAGGGGTAAAAAACACACCAATGTCTAATTTAAATCCACTTTTGAGAGGAAACATGACTCACTACAGGAATGCTAATAAAATGTTAACGGACTGTTGGGTTACACATTAGGCATTTCCCGTTTGGCCAGTAGGCTACCTTATTCTTGAATATTCCTGACTGTATAAAGGATGTTAACGTTAAATGTTGGCTAACTGAGACACAATATGTAGTAGAAGAAGGTCATGGTTAGCTTATTACTAAAGGCCACATGACATAGGCTACTGTTATGACAATGTAATAATTATTTTTCGTTCACCGGGGTCAATGTCCTGTGTGGACTCACCGTGTCTGAGTGCAGGTCCTGCTGTTGGCACAGCCGGTACAGGAACGAAGTTTGCTCTTTTAGGAGGGTCTGCCGCGTTGTGAGGAACACCGTGCCACCGACGTTCAGCCGTACCCACTTCCCGTTGTTCCCCCCGTTGGGGTTGATGACCGAGCCGTTACACATGCTCTGCGACACCGTCCCGCCGGGTTGAGTCGTGGTGGCCGACGTCGCGCTCTCACCCGACTCGCTGTCTTTGTTGTTGTTGTTATTGTTGTTGTTGTTGCTGTTGTGGTGGCAGACGTGGTGCGTCGACAGCCCACCGACGTCCTCCGGTTCCCGCTGCTCGTCCGCTGTCGTTGCCATTTAGAAAAACCCGCTAGACACGAGATGAAGACGAGCGAGGGCGTCCGTCCGTGTCTACTGTTGCCTCGGCTTTTTCTCTCCCCGCCCCCAAACCGCACGAAACCGTAGCGTGAAGTCGCGTTCAGGTACAGTAAGTGAGACATAGTACATCCGATAATTACTTTCAAAATAATTGTTTGATATTTAAGCAGGCGTTACTGAACATTTGTTATGTGGTGTGTGCAGCAGAACGTATCTTCTGATAAAGTATGAAATCTACAGTAGTTTCAGAAAATTATTAAATGATGCTAATGTTACTTGCTTGATATGTCCTTTGCAAAATATTGTCACAAAGTTGTGTTTCTATTAGCAGCAAGAACGTGCACAAACAGGGACATGCCCACCCATTTGGAGGGCTTATTTAACCTGGAAAAAGGCAACAATCTTGCCAATGTTTTAGAATATCAAAGGGTTTTGATTTGAGAGCTTAAGTGTTTAAGATGTTTTAAGATGTTTTAAGGGGCAACAGAAAGAAAAGACAAACTGTGCTAAACCCTGTTGCACAGCCCAGGAGGTGGTCTAGTGGTGAAGGACGCAGACTGGGGACCAGGGGACTTAACCCTTGTATTGTCTTCCAAGGTCAAAACTGAAAAACACACACTTTTGAGATACTTTTTTTATCACTTTTTGATGCTTTTTTCAACATTTTCTTCCTTTTTGTAACACTACCATCAGTATACTGTACACATCACTAACACCAATATTACCACTAGTTTTACACTAATTTCTTTTACGAATGCATGGTCAAGAAACCTCATTTATATGAAATTATATATTTTTTTGTCTTTTTGGGGGGAAATAAAACACCCAAAATTCAATAAAGTAGTGAACTGATCTTTCGTTTAACTTGCAAGAAGCGTTATATGGAACCATCCATGTAATATTTGGACAATTCGAATGAAAGAATTCCAAATTTCTGATGTAGAAACACAGGTCAAATCTGACCCCAGGACAACAGGAGGGTTAAGTTAAGGGAACGTTCCCTAAAGGTTCTTTGAAAGTTCAACAAAAACAATTGTAAGAGAACATTCCAGGAAGGTTAGCTGAAGGTTCCAAAATATTTTACCTTTAGGGAAGGTTCCCTAAAGGTATTACAGTCAGAGAACCTTTAGGGAGCGTTCCCTAAAGGTTATGTGTTTGCTGGGTTGGTTCAAAGCTAAGTTACACCACACAGGAACTATTTGTTATGAATGGGTTGCGGTTTCATTTGTATGTGTCACTATCAGCTTGTGAATTTCCCACATTGATTTTAACCTAAACTAACTACATTTTTAACTAAATTTCTAAATTATTAAAAAAAATATGTATTTACTTGTTAACACTTTAAATTTGATTAAGTCTGCATGCTGCTCAGTGGAAATCATTAAAGTATTTTAAAGTGTAACACATGTACAGACTAACATCACAGGCAACTGCACTTTGTGTCATGTTACCTTCAACACAGAAAGAGAGATGAGACTAAGAAGAGAGAGACTATCCTCCCCCGAGAAACGCTCCCAATGGTTGGTTGTTCAAGCAGCAATTGTTTACCTATATTACCATTTATAGGGACGTTGCCCACTAGTGGCCATAGCAGTTGTAGTAGTAAGTGTTTTATTGTGAAAGTTGCTTGATTTTCACTTCTGGTCTAGTTCTTTTAGACAAACTTGACACAGACCAAAAATACAGGGTCTTGTAGTAATTGTAAAACAATTTTAAATATTAAATAAAGGTGAAATGCACCACAGTTTACAATATACGAATACTTTATTATCGTTAATATTTAGTTGGATCATTTTTTCCACACTGTATGAACCTGAGGAAACATTGCATAGCACTTAAAAAAAACAAAAAACAAATACATTGATAAAAACATTTCCCTGATGTCTAAACTTTGTGGAACAAACAAACATAGGCTGTGAAAACCCTGCTAATGAAGTCATAATCCTCACGTTAATTAAGAGTCATAAAGTCATAATGCTGCCACTCTTGGATGGATACTGAGAAACGAAAGCAGTAGTGATTCCAACAGGGTCATCTCTCTGTGGATAATGGTTGATTTTAAGATAAAACAAGCAAGTTGATTTCAAAATGCATTTTAGCATTATGTACTACTGGATTAATAAATAGTTTTATAACAAACAATCTACTTCAGACTGGCGTTCATCAGCTTTAAAATAAATGACAGTGTCACTAAATTCAAATGGATCGCATTTTCACAATGGGAAATTAAGTCATTTAGATGGTCCTGGGTCTGTATTTAACCCTTTAACAACCTATTGTTAGTTGTGATGATGCACTGTCTAATAATTCAAACTGTACTTATATTTCAGTTATATATATTACCAAAATAAAGGGATATTTGTCATCATATTTTGCCAAGCTTCTACATTGTGCCCAGGTATAACCGGTGGACCAGGACGCAGGTGTTCAGTACATTTGTTCTTGATTTGAACAGGAGAGTAGGACCTGTTCTACCTAGATGGTAGGACATTTTTTTGTCTCCGTGCTCTCAAGGCCGGTGCAGTGTGGGCCTCATAGTGAGGAAGGGAAAATTGTAGGTGTGTGGGAGACCCTGATGTGTCGTGAGATTGAAGGATTGCCATGAGAACGGACGCAGGCCCTTCTGCGTCGTGGGGCCGTTTATTGCTTCTGCGGCCAGCTGGACAGCCATCTTGTAGTCTGTCACCTGTACCATGAGATGGATACGGGTAAAACGGGCACAAAGGAAGGGAGGAAGGAAATGGAAGTCGTTTAGTATGGTTCAAATATTAAATAGACATCCATGAAGGCATTTCTGTTGCCATTAATGGAAGTTAGTCATTCAAAACCTGCACTTCACTTATAAAGGTTTGGGTTCAACTAATGTGGCATTACATATTAAAACTCCTGGTAAAATTAAATCTGACCTTTTAAAAGCCAGAAATGAAAAGTGAATAGTGGAAGAGCAAAGTATAAAGAAAAGCTACAGACTAACAAAGGTTTTTCAGGCAGAGTAACCCAGTGTACACATCCTCTGGCATCCTTGATTGAAAAAAGTTAGTACTTTTCACATTTAGTTAGCATTGTCATTGTGAGCATGTTAGCATGCTGACGTTAGCATTTATCTCAAAGCACCACTGTGCCTCCAGATAGCTAGCATGGCTGTAGACTCCTCCAGAGTCCTGTTAAACAAATAATATAACTATATTAAACATCTAAACAAAACATGTAAAGAAAAGATAATACCATTGCAGTTTAAAAAAAAATAATAATTTTAGGACTTTGAAAACACAAAGGTTGTGGCTATAGCCAATGACTAATATCGAACAAAAAGCCATGTTCTAGCCAAAAACACATACATGCACCGATACATTCAGCACAATACTTTTGTAATAGCAATATTCTGCGTTCTACTTTTTACAGCGCATATCGTAAACTTAATCCTGGCACTAATGTTTTGACGGCCTCTGACCTTTGTGTCATAGCAACCTCCTGGACGTGGTCTCCTTGGTCTCATGTCGTTACGGCAACAGATGGTTTTACATGGATGGCCCTTGGAGTAGGGGTCTCTCTTGTAGTCTGTAACATATTTTTTTTTTATGTGTGTTTTGAGTCACATCTCTAAAGCCCTTTGAGTTCAGGAAAAGATAGAAAATATGATTCATGGGAGAGTTATTGCTTCACCTACTGTTGTATCTCATGATGAATTTGAGGGAGCCAAGGTCAGACACCTTGGCCTGGTCCCTGCGGAGGATTTTGGCTCGGGGACAGAGGTCGTAAGAGAAGTCCTGTCCGTATCTCTTCCACATCACACCGTACCCACTCAGGTTGTAGATTTCAACATGAAATGGTATGTTGTAGGATGGCCAATAACCTGCCAAATGTAGCACACCAAAGGTGGAGGTTGTCCAGACCCATTGCCACCCTGAACAGCCATCCTGGATAAAAACTGAACAATCTACAGTACATAGATAGATGTTTGTTTCTCACCGTTGCGTAAAGCTTGAGTCTGATCAGAGTGCATCACCTTCCCGGGAATCTGCTCCACCACAGTCAGAGCTCCATCAGTGATACTGTGACCCAGAGAAACCCTGCTCAGGTCCACCACCATGTACTGGCTGTTATATGTACCTAAAATACAGAGGAGTGGGACATGCTCAGTTTCCTGCCTTACAGAAACAGACAATCCACATGGGTCAGTATCATTTCATACTTGAATTCCTTTTCTAAAAAGTTTTGCATTTTTTAACCACACCCATGTTTTACACATACTTTACATATCTGCTTGCCACTTCCCAAAGCAAAGTTAATTTTGTAGGGCAGGCAGTGGTTGCACTAAAATCCTCTTGGACAGACTTTTTGTAAATAGGTCAACCATTACAGTGAACAATTGTGTGGTACTACAGTTGCGAGCAGGGATCATCTTCAGAACTGCCCTTGCCGCCCAAATTAAAAAAGATTTGACCTGCTGGTGGCCCTAATTGAAATGTCACAGGATTACCAAAAGTCAAAGGGCTTCATCCTCTGGGCACTATGAATGTCTGCATTCAGTGTCACTGAAATCCATATATCCATATCCAAAACTTGTTATGGAAAAGTTTGAGTCTATACCAAAGGGATGGACCGACTTTGTCATTCCTAGAGCTGTGCTGCTTGTGTGGGCTAAAAGTTCCTAAAGCAGGCTGCCAACCACGAAGGTTAAGCCGAATATTCATCCAAATGTCAGATGTCAACACATTCCTGAACACAACAACAGGTAAAGTTTGACTGTCTGCATTTATACAATGTAATGTCTAGTATGATCAATTACTTTAACCTAATACTGTATTGGCTTTATCCCAACGTTTTCAGGAGGAAGGAAACCAATTCTAAAACTTAATTTAAACTATGCATGAACAAAAAACATAGATGACTCGGTCCAAACCAAGCCAATCCACCACAACACCAGGGAATTAAAGCGCCCATATTATGCTCATTTTCAGTTCCTAATTGTGTTTAGAGGTTGTACCAGAATAAGTTTATGTGGTTTAATTTTCAGAAAACACCATATATTTGTTGTACTGCACATT
>NC_045753.1:7941064-7944199 GCF_008692095.1 Etheostoma spectabile
CTCTTTTCACCCTGTGTGTTGAGCTCTCTGTTTTAGCTACTTTGCACTTCTGTACTATCTTCGTTGGGAGTCACACATGTGCAGTAAGTACTGCTAGCTTGTCAGTTGCAGAGCACGAGTGTAACGTGTGTTACAAAGTTTGTCACGGAAATAAAGGCTGGACAACAACAGAGCTGTTGAGAGCAGTTTGTGAACAGTGTTTTCTCTGGAAGATGATAAGTCCCTTTGGAGTGGACTTTGGGCTTTTTCACTTAGTAAACCTATAATGTGCACAAAAAAAGCTATATAACACAATAAACAAAAGGGACAAAGCAAAGTGCTCATATTATGCTTTTTGGCTTTCCCTTTAAAAAAAAAAATCAAATCAAATTAAATCAAATCAAATCAAATCAAATCAAATCAAACACATCACCAAAAGTACATAAAAAAGTGCTTTTCAAAGGAATTTGCATTAACCTGTTATCACGTTAATTTTAAAGGTCCTATATATATAGGATGGATTACTTAAACCTAATACTGTCTTAACTTGAAGTTCCAACTTTTTAGAGGGAAGGAAATCAATCTTAAAATGTACTTAAAGTATGCATGAACATAAAACACACATGATCTGGGTCAAAATAATCAAAACCACCGCAACACATTGATGACTTTATCTAAATAAAAGACCAATTATCTAGTTGCATTGCTGTTAGTGTATGACGGGCACAGGAAAAAACAACATGCACAGTCTTGCATGTGCCTGAGGGATCTGGTACAAGAGGAAGAAACACGGCAAAAGTCTGGCTCTGGATTTACCGAATTACAGAGAGAATACATTTTAAATACTTACCCTATCTACATAAACGGAAAACACAGGCAAATGGAAAGGCTCTGGTTTTAACTATCTGCAGGCCACCACAACAGTTTGGCAGGTCGGGGGGGGAGTATGAGAGCGGAGCTGCTGGGAGATGACAGGACTGTCTCAAGAACACTTTGTCCTTTTCTCCTCTGCCTCTCCCATAGCAACATGACGTGAAAGATCATAGCAGCTGGCTAATTAACACAAGTTTAGTGCACTTGTGTATAGTCTGCATGCAGCTTCTACGCATTGACACCTGGCTAGCACGCAGTGATCATGCAATAATAGTTTGTCAGGCATTTCTTTGGCTTTAAGAGTGTGTGATGGAGTCAACATTGTAATATCTGGAAGGATTTAAAGGTTTGAAACAGATTCTGTTCAATTGAAGAAACAAAATCCTTATATGTGTTTGAAAAGTAACAACTGTTCTGACTCTGGTTCGCCTACTCTTGTTTAAAACAAACCCCTTTTCCTCAAATCAACAGGAATTCACCTGAGTTGTATTGGGAAAAGATGTGCGCCCACTCCTCTCCGCTGTGCGCCAGGCTGTTGGCCAGGCGGACTCTCTGCCAGGCCAGCAGGCTGTGAGGGGCCAGCTGGGAGAACAGAGACACGTTGAAGACACCGATGGAGGTCTGAGTCATCAGCAGGCCGCTGCCAAGCAGGTAGAAGTCATCCAGAGACATCAGGAAGCCTGGAAGAGGGGGTAGGAGGACAAAGGGTAGAGGGAGTTAGAGGACAATGTTTTAGGACAATAATAGAGATGGAATGTTTGAGATCACTTATTATCCTCAACTACAGCCTACAGCTTGCATGTAGGTGTCTACCAGCAACTTAAAAAAGTTTTAGCCAGGCTAGCAGTTTACCACTAATGTAAATATATATATTATTATTAATACACACAGGAATAACAAATACTCCTTTTACTATTCATGCTACTACCATTATATTACCATTACTACTGCTTCTATTAGTACTGATGCTGGTATTATTAAAGGCCCCATATTGTAAAAAGTGAGATTTATTTTTTGGTTATAAAGCCGGTCAAGGTGCTATATATGTAAATAATCAAAACGCTCAATCCACAGAGTACTCAGAGACGGGGCCTTTAAACGATCCGTAGGGACTTCCGTATACAGTTGTGATATCACAACTATAATATGTATAAAAAGTGCTGCTACAGTCCCGTTATAGTCATTCCCCGTCTGCAATGGCGGTATCGAGACTCCTAGAGCGCAGAAGAGAGCAGAAGACTTGAAAAAAAGCTGACCAATCAGAGCAGACTGGGTTTTTTCTGGAGAGGTTCCAATAGAGGCAGGCACTTAAATGGAGTACTTCCGCCAGAAGGTGAATACAGGTATATTCAGACAGACAATATTAGAAAAATAATGTGTTTTTGAACCCTAAAATTGTTCTAGTAGAAATCTAAAACACAAGTATGAACCTGAAAATGAGCATAACATAGGACCTTTAATAATACATTTGCAGCACTGCTGTTTTCAATAACGTAAATCATAGGCAGAGTAGTATTTCCACTACCCTTCACTTCAACCTCTACATAAATTATTTGTATCGCATCTGTTCTTGCTCTGTTGGCCCTGACCTGCTGTGTGTGCTAAATGTTTCACATTGTCAAAAAGAAAGCAGATTAGGAAGGCTGCAAGGGTCACACATCACCTCCAGTGACAGGGGTGTGTTTCATCTCCTCGTTTTAATATAGTGAAATGATATCCTCGGCCTGCCGGCCTCTAAAAATAGTGCGTTGAAACCACTTGTGTTCTGATAGCAATGACGCCTGTAAGAGGACTTTTATGACCTGGACCACTTGTCAAATCTTTGCCCACATAATTACTCCATCTCCTCTGACTCAACAGTGAAGGAACAGATTTCATCACGGCTCCCTTTTGTACACACACTGCAGGTGGATGTTTCCCAGTCACTGACTAAGCTGTGTGCTTAGCCGAATAATTACTTTCAGTAGAGAATGTACATTCAGGATTTGGTATTAAGTCCTTGATGTCAGTGTTTGTATTTTCCAAGAGGAAAATGAAACTGTGTGGATTAAGGACCAGCACAATTCAGAGCTTTTACAAGATAACTGCTTTGCTGTACTGTTAGTTGACAAACTCTACTGTTCATAAAATTAGGTCATGTACTCAGTAAACACTGTTTCTTATACAAGCTGTCCATCTCACTTTGGCCATGTTGTCTGTTGATCTATTACTATATAGTCCTGTGCAGTTTGCAGTTCATATGTGTGATACCGTACTTTGTGTGTGTGTGTGTGTGTGTGTGTG
>NC_045753.1:7944209-7945054 GCF_008692095.1 Etheostoma spectabile
GTATGTGTGTGTACCAGGGTAACTGCTGAATGACATCTTTCCAGTGGCGGTGTGTGTGTCAGACACCTTGAAGTCCCAGTGTTTATAGATACGCATGGTGGCTGCATACGTGTACCAGCTAGAGTGGCCAAAAAGCAGGTTCTCAAAGCCGGGCAGCACCTTGGACACAGAGGAGGGAGAGAGGGAGGGTTGTGCTAGTTTTTTTGGCTGATGTCAATAAAACAATGGACTGGTTAGGGCACTCTTAAATGAATTTGTCCAATACTTTGATCTATGACCAAATACCTGCAGAGAGAATGACATTCCCATCAGCTGTACTTTGTGTTTTGTGCTAATTAGAAAATGTTTGCATAATAACAACATTAAGGTCCCTGTAATCAAATGAGATGAGAAGAAATTATATCTTATTAATCAAAACCGAACAATATAGTATTTTTTTTTGTTTTTTCCAAAATGAGCTTAAGTGAAAGAGAAAATACCCTTCTCCCAATGGCCTTTTGCACTCACACTCTCAAGAAGAGAAAACCCCATGCACAAGGACCCACAATAGATCGAATTAGGCGTTGAGGCTTCCCAAGTTCTCCCCTTTCAGCTCAAGCCAAATGAGATTGGCCTAACCTTGATGAGAGCAGTGCAGTGACCCATTCCCGGCATCCTGAAAGTGCCGGCCCCTGTGGAGGAGTTGGAGCGAGGTGTCAGGGCTGGGACGAGGTCCAGAAGGTCGCCAACACCATTCAGAAACTGCAAGGCGAATGCTGAGAGAGGCTGGGAGGAAGTTGGAAGTGGCAGAGATGAATGAGATGATACTGTGACAACTCTCTCACTGTCTCTCTAACACACACACA
>NC_045753.1:7945064-7947233 GCF_008692095.1 Etheostoma spectabile
CACACACACACACACACACACACACACCTCTCTGTGTTTGCTCTTGGCCCACTGTGCAGCTCCAGCGTGGAGTCCATCCAGCTGGGCCAGGATCAGTCCCAGATGCTGCCACAAGGGCTCGCTGGATCTCCTCAGTCTCACCTGCTCTCTGGCCCACTGGTCCTGCTGGCTGTGGAACATTCAGAAAGATGAGAGACACTTTGGGCTGTTTCCTTTACTAATTAGTGCATTTGGCTGCTTCTCAAATCTGCTGCTTGATTTTGCTGTGCATCTAAGTTCTTAATTACGATAATCACCGCATGCATATATGTCATTTTTGTAGTAAACATAAAGGCCTCTGAAAAACTTAGAATAATTAAACTCTCCTTGATTGCAGGTTTTATTATTTCTCTGTAGCTAAAGAGAGGAAACGCTGGAACAGTATATTAAGAGTAGACACAATAAAGACAAAGCTATTATTAGACCAATTTGTGATTTAATCATAGTGTAAGCCATGAACGTGACCAGATGAGACTGTACCTTAAAAACCTTTTCAGGGGATTTAAAACCTTCTCATCCTTTAGGAGTTGAGGGTACATGTTGGAGTAATGACTGAACATCTGTCTGCAGAGAAAGAATTAGAACAGTGGGAATGCAATCCAATTAATTTAACCAATGACGTAAAACAATGTGCAGTAAACATATTTCAGCTTTATACATACAATTAAGATTTGTGTTACATTTTATGAAGATGTACAACAGCTACCATATTTTTTACAGGCCTTCATCTTTTTCTTTTGTTTTTTACACGTATTCAACATCTGAGACGCCCACAGGCCCACAGGCATTAGCCTATGGAGACTGATCCCTGAAATTATGCTTATTGGCCCTGACAGAGACTTCATCATCATGGAGGATGACATGTTTATCTCTGAACAGGCCCTTGAACGGAATATATTTTGTTGAATTTTCTGATTCTGATTCAATATCTAGAGCACAGCCTTGAATTGACAATGTCTTTAGGTGATTGTGTCCATTGATAGAAAACTACAGGTGAGTTCCCTCTGTGTTTTTTTTTTCAGTTTGAGATATTTCATACAAATTATGTGTATTTGCAGTTCACTACAAGACATGCAACACTCACCCAGCAGTGAGATAACCTTCCAAGTACCCAGCCAGGAAGAAGGTGATCTCATCTTCCTGTGTGATTCCTCCATGACCTGCGCAGATCTCCAAGACACCCCATCCAGAGAGGAGCAGAGTGTCATTGAAGTGACCATAGGCTCCCCCGTCTGTCTCCATCACCCCCTCCTTCAGGATCACACTTTTCTGGGCAGCATCCCAGTACACAGTGGCCTCTTGGAGCTCTACCATTATAGGAGGGTGGACAGGGTTACAGGGGTTGAAGTTGGATAACACACATTATATAACTTAATGTCATGACAACAATAGAATAAACCATTAGGAAAATACAGTCATAAAAATGTACATATTATATATATTATATATGTTGCTCTTTAAAGACTAGCACAAGAGTTCAAATTGATTTTTGTAGTTACTTGGACATACAGGTAGAATAGATAATAATTTAGCCTTGGCTACTATTTGTATTTAAAACTATTAAAATGTATCAGTAAGTTTGTAGAAGGTTTTCTCCCAGTAAACATAAAATGTATAAAACAAGTAAATACATTAATAAAAACAACAACTACAATTTAAATAATAATACGTCAAATAGAATGGTATAGTAAAGAGCAGAATGGAACTCAGAAAAGGTTGCATTATATAACATCGGGTGCCAAGCCACCATTAACTGTTTTCGTTTGTCGAATGCGATTTCTACATAAACTAACAGCCTTTTTTCAATAGTAGGTTTAATTTAGTCATATTGGATTTAAAATAAGTTTACGTTATGTTTGAATACGCTGCGGAAACGTTACTCACGGTAAGTTTGCACTGATGCAGCCAAAGTGCTCAGCAGCACGCACAGTTTGATGCTCTGTTTCTCCATGTCTGTCAGCTGATTTTATCTCAAGATCCGATGAAGCGCTGTTTTTCGGGTGCAGGTAATTTTAATTAATTGAAACATTTTTCGTGATCCTCATAATGGTTAGTAATCAAAATCAAAAACGTTCATTAAAAAAAAGAAAAAAGGAGATCACCCCAGATGGGACTCGAACCCACAATCCC
>NC_045753.1:7947243-7948995 GCF_008692095.1 Etheostoma spectabile
GGCCAGTGCCTTATCCATTAGGCCACTGGGGCAGTATGTGAGGGGGACGGGGTCACAGTTATTTATATCAGCAACGTGATTCTGCTTTGGCAATGTATTCAATTGTTTCACTTAACACCTCTGTTTTGACAAGCTAAGTTTCTGAAACAATATATTTTAATCGCTTTCTCTAAATACTCGAATTGTGCGCAAATATACACATTTGTTAAGAAGGCCGGGTGACGCGATCACCATGGTGATGCGTTTACGTCTAACGGATGGTTCCATTCTCTTCTACAAATAGGGGTATATTAGATTATCCTTATGCGACTTTAACTATTCAAATATGTATACAAGGTCCACCGTACAAGATTCAAGTGCCGAATTATATTTTATATGTGGTAAACTTGCTGGTGTTGGCAAATCCCTTACAATTGCTTTATGTTAAATCCGTGCAATATTTCTATGTGTCGTTTATTTTACCAAAATGAAACCTTCCTACTTGCGCCGTAGAAGCAGCAAGTAGCTATGGCTTTGTTTGGAGAAAAAGAGTTTAAACCACCACATTAAGAATTTAAATAGATAGTCTGTATGGAGGTAAATATATAAGATACATGTTTTTGGTGACAAAACTAACTACTACTAACCCACGCAATTGACACGTTTCAATAAAATATCAGGTATGAGTAGCTAGCGTGTTAGCCACCTAGCATTAGCTCGGTAATGTACCATTAGCAACGATCGTATAGATATGAGCAACGCTAAACACAGTCACTGTGGCTACGTGATACTGCTATCTATAAAATACTAACGCTACCATTGGTGTACCATCTTTTATAAAGGACCTTAAGAAATCACTCAAGATGCCGCTCTTTGGAAACACATTTAGTCCGAAGAAGATTCCACCTCGCAAATCTGCATCTCTGTCCAGCCTTCACACGGTGAGTTTAGAGAACTTACTTTTCTTTGGCAACATCATTGCTAAAAGTAAAGCCAACACCCGTATCTCTCATTGATTCCTTATTTTATCTACACTGGTCCCTTAAGAGGATATACAAAGAGAGATAAACAAAAGCAATTATTTCCATAACGTGTTTTGAGACTGCTGATGTGTCGTTGTGAATAAGGGGCTGCAGCTCAACATTGTGTGAGTTATTCTTTATTTGGTGTGCATGCAGATTGATTTATTTTTATCTATTTTTTTTTAACCCTGAATCTTTTTTAGTTGGATCGTTCAACAAGAGAAATAGAGCTAGGTCTTGAGTATGGACCTCCTGTAATGAACCTTGGCGGTCAGAGTTGGAAATTTGAAGAGGGACAGTGGATATCAGGTAAGGAGTTTGAATTGCTTCTACAGTTTTTAAGTGCAGAGAACAGTACCAAGGTGATCAATCACTGTTGGTCTCTGAATGGCCCAAACATATGTTTCTGTCTTTGTTGAACCAGAATCTGGTGGGAATACGTCTAGTAGGGAGGTGCAGCGACTTAAGAAAAGAAATGTCCAGCTGGAGGAAGAGAACAATCTCCTGAAACTTAAGATTGAAGTCCTCCTGGACATGGTAAGAACTCATCAGCTTTGATAATGCCCTTACATTCTCAACTGCATTACAGATACTATAAGAAAGTTTATTTTTGCTTCATCCTGAAATCTCTTTTAGACAGATGCTGTGACTGTGATAAACCTGTGTTTTTCATGCATAAATGGACACATGATATTAGGCATTTTCGGACCAGAGGAACGTTTTGATCATTCTATTCTAATAACCCCCCCCC
>NC_045753.1:7949005-7953654 GCF_008692095.1 Etheostoma spectabile
TTGTTAATTGTGTCTCACCACAAGACAAGAACTACCAATGATTGTTGTTCTTTGAAAGCCGTTTTTAGGGCCTTTTTTTAGCTCCTACTTTACAGCAGGCTTTTTCCGAGCATAAGAGGAAATTTGTATGGTTACTGGTCCAGCAGCGTGTAGTCGATGATTGATTGATCACATAAGCCAATGCAGCACCGGCAATGGCCATTTTAACCACTAGCTAAATAGCCAACTGTTAAAGAGTAAAATTTAACAACTTAATGCTTGATTTACACACTTGTCACAACACAATGTAGCAAGTATGACGGAATTAGCTAGCGTTAGCTAACTAGCCAGCAGTCAGCTTGCTAGCCTGCTAATTTCACCGCACTAAGGACCTGTACGCCTCCAGGATGCTAAGGCAGGAAAAATTGTTTGAACCACTCCCCTCTGGCAGGAGGCTGCGGTGCGTCAGGACCAAAACCTCACGCCATAAAAACAGTTTCTTCCCCTCTGCAGTCAGCGTCATTAACAAGGCCCCCGGACCCCCACTGACATTGACTCTACTACCCCCATTCCTAGTCACTACACTTTGCACTAACCTTCATCCTAGACTATACAGCTGCCCATTGCACATACTATATATTTTTTGCATTCTGCACTCAACCCAATCAGGCTCCTTTTTCTTATGCTAAACAGCTATTTTGCTATTAGTTTCTGTATTTATTGTTTATTTCTTATTTATTTTTCATATGTGTGTGTATGTATGCACCATTTACCAAGACGAATTCCATGTACTGTAGGTGTAACTTACTGTGGCAATAAACCCTTTTCTGATTCTGATTTTGATACTTTAATGTTACCCCCAGTTACCGAAAATAAGCCAAACAGCAGGCTAATGGCCAGCAGTTGTTGGTTGCTCCACCTCATTCCCTACCACTTACTTTGCCGGTAGGGCAGCAGGTGGTAACTATAGCTAACTAGCCAGCTCTGCAGACGGACAAGCTAACTAGCTAGGTGTCTGCCAGTGGCATGGAGTGAGGTGGACCAACTTGGCCTGCTTACTTCACTTCAACGTTCTAATTGGCGGAGGGAATGCAACACAGAAAAAAACCCTTGAAAGTATATTAATATTAAGGAATCATTTATACGTTATTAATTAATTTCCTAGGGAAACTACAATGTTTTCACTACTATTACTCAGCACCTATACATGCACTAAATGGAGAGATGTCAGTGTGCTGCCCATGGAAAGGTGCCTCGAGCAGTTGGGGGTTTGGTGCCTCGCTCAAGAGTACTTTGGCAGTGCTCAGGAGGTGAACCGGCACCTCTCCAGCTACCAGTCCACCACCATACCTTGGTCCATATGGTTGTATGTCGTTCTCGGTAAACCTCCACAGTGGGAAGTTCCTTTTAGGCAGTCCCCAGAACCGTTTCGAAAATGCCTACTATCACCTTTAGGCTCCATAGCCATGCTTGCAACATAGGTTATGTACAAGTCTAACACTGCTTGTATTTCTTATAAAAGCTTGCTTTATACATTTTATCTATGCACTTAATTACCATTTCAATGGTTCAATTTAGTTTCTTACCAAATCTATTAAATAACTGATATTTCCCTCCCAGTTGACAGAGACTACCGTAGAGTACCACATGATAGAGAAAGAAGTGGAGGATATAAAGACTCAACATCGAAGGAAGAAATGACAACCTGATCTGATGCCTTCATCATAGGAAATCTTCATTCTCAGTTTGAAGTTTGTTGATATACAAAAGTGGAATTTTGTTTTTAGTTTTTTTTCTTCTTTTTCTCATAAGTAAGTTTTCACATAATTAAAAAAACATAGGCTCTTGGCCCTGCTTGTTTATTTGGAAAAGCAGCGGCCCTGTTTAATCCTGTTCAATCTCAAAACGGTGTGCACCGTTTCCTTGCAACAGTGCACAACAAGCTTTGAGGTATGTTTTCTCTCATTTGGTGGGTGTTTCCCATCAGCAGAGATGTGTATGTAAACTTGTGGTTGTAAAAATGCACTTTTGCATGCGGCAGGGTGTTAAACACACCACCATTTCAGTTTAAACAAACATTGGACGTGCCCCAGGTACCCCTTGATCTGATTTAGTGACAACTTTTATTTGTTCTGTCCTGCATTTGTAACTGTAAATCTGAAACAACTGTGGACATCTTTGTTCAATACACAGCATCATTTCTACATCTTTTACATCTGTATAGCAAGTGTCGGTCGACATTTTCAAGATTTTTTGTATTTACTGTATTTTCTATTCAGTTTCAAATTAAATTAATCACAGAGTGTGCATTTTTTATTTATATTATTACTGTAACCACTAATTGAACTGCTATTTTGGTGAGCCATAACTGGTGACACTTTCAGAAGGAGACAAGGATTAATCTGAGTTACGTAGACTGTGAGCAGTAATGTTGCCATAAATAATTCTAGTCATTCTAGATCTAAGGATAGTCTGTATATTATTAATATTATACTGATATACCGTCTATGGTTCTAAGTTTATTCTTGACTTTGGAAACAGGAGTTTGACAAAGATCTTGTCTCAAGGTCCACTTACTAGCTATTGCAGAGCTTTTACATACAACTCAGTAAGTGGCTCTTGAGCAAGTTTTTCTTTTAGCGGTTAAAATCCTAGATCATCATTACGAGATCAGGATCATGGATCTACTAGTATAGGTTTAATACCAACCAGGATGTGTTGATCATGTGCACCACTAATATTTGTACTATGTGTAATATACTATTATGTAATTATCATATATCTGTCCCTTGTGAAATGTAGTTTGGAATTTCAATTGCTTTGTGTAAGAATGTATTTATATTATACGTTATTTCATAGTAGAACTGAGCATTGATAACATTATATATTCAAAATCAAAAATGGGTTAATCTCAATGAAAGGTACGACCTTTTATGAATTAGTTTTATTCTCTTTAGGTAATTGGTGTTAATCTAGCACTCTACTTATTCTGGATGTCTGAACAAAATGAAGAAATTGATGGTGGAAGAAGAAGAAGGTAATTGGTGGATATACATGTCAGTCAAATGTGCAGTTCAGCAATTGGTTGAATGGTCCTAACTACGCATGCGCATGCTATAGTGAGGTACTGCAGCGTTTGCGGTTGTACTTCGGACAGCGGGACAGACGAAGTAGTTTCTAGGTTTTTTCAGCACTTTAAACCGCTGGCTTTGTTTGTACTGTTGTATTTCGCGATATAGTAGCGGACTTGATCTGTATACACATCACTTTTAATAATGCCTCGGGGCGGTAAGTATTGGTATTCAAATAAATGTAACATGCTAATGTTTAGCAAGCTAATTCTAGCTAGCGAATTGTTAGCTACAGTAGTATAAATTCCCGTTGAACTATCACATGCTTAGCTTTTAGCATGCTAACCGGTTAGCACAGTGCATTTTCGGGTATGAGCGAGTCAGAAAAGATACACAATGTACCAATAGTGAATAAGTAATGCCTTCACACGAACACTTGTTGGTAATTTCAGAATCTGAACGGTTTGAATGGTTCGATTTCTAGCCATGTTTGTCCAACCTTAACCGTCAGCACCATGTGCACAACCGGAACGTTTACGTTAGACCGCTTTACGTAAACATTTATTTGAATTCCTGGTAGATAGCTGTTGTCACTATCACCAGATTCGTCCATAAGTATCTTCTTAAAGTATTCGCTAGCTTTGTAACTGGCTGTTTTTGCTGTCATGTCGTCATAACACTCAACTAACCATGCCATTTTCCGTGAAGGTATCTGGCCCTCGCTGTACGTCATTTGTGACCGCTCTCCCACCACACACTATTGCTGTTCCTATTCACACTTTGCATTAGCACTTCAATGTAGGACTCTAATTACATGGCTAAACTGTATTGGGATCTTATCAACCAGACCTGGTTAGTGACGGGTGTACACGAAAACAGCAACACCTGCTGCGCCACATGATCCAATATTGCACCATCGCAAACTCTTGAATGACCAAACGGTCATAGTGTTTAGCCCAGTCCTCTCAGTAGCAACAACAAGCGTCACCAAGACGGTATTTATTCAATACCCACATATACAATCACATTTAAAAACAAAAACCCGTTATTCTTAATCGTCGCACATAACTAACAGTACAATGTATTTAAATTCGATCTTTGCATCTAACTCAGTTAGATGCAATTAGAGCATGTCCACTGCATTAGGAGCAGTGGACATGCTCCTGGTATGCAAGGCCTGGGGAAAGGCATTACTTTAAGTTGTTACTGTTGTTGAGTGGATGTGACGTGATTGCAAATTTGTCCCTGTACTGAAAATGATTCCATCAACTTTGTAATTCATACTTTGCACGTGACGTCACAACTACTAGCTGACAGGCAAGAACACCAGTCTCTTAGCAACAAAACCTAGGAAGATAATCATCTTGCCAGGACGTTGCCAGTTTACTTTACTTTTTTGAGGAGCGAAAGACATGCCAGATAGTTGTTTTGCGATGGGATGCACTAACCGTAAACATAACTAACACACTCAGACTTGCACACATACTGTACAGACGCAAAGAGACACACAGACATACACACACACACACACACACACACACACACACAGAGACAGCAGGCCCAGTAGGAGGACAAAGTTTCATAGCAGTGAGTTAGAAG
>NC_045753.1:7953664-7954134 GCF_008692095.1 Etheostoma spectabile
TAGCATCATTTTTCTTTTAGCAAACATTGAAAACAGGTCCCACAGAGCCGAACACCACACAAGGGTTAAGGTGGGAATTGTCAGGTTGTTCTTCTCGTCAGTCCACAAGCATACAAAAGACAGCAAATTTTATCGCCATTTTTTTACAAAAAGCTCCCGCTCAAAATCAAGAATTTTGGACCACAACAATCTCAAAAAGGCAGCAAAATCTTGGAGGGACTGGTCAAAAGGACACCGATAAAACCAGGCATTGCAACAATGTTTACAAATATAGGCTACATTGTAACACCGGCTGCACAGATTATACAGACGCAGACTACTACGATTGAATGACACACATACAGTTAAAATCATACGCTGGATGCTTTTAATAGTCTTTCTACATGGGTTTAGTTTATGATCAGGATATCATTCATACAGGTAAAAATTTGTATTATGTCCATAAAGAAGCCAAGAAAAGATGGAAAAAT
>NC_045753.1:7954214-7954368 GCF_008692095.1 Etheostoma spectabile
CTTCTACTTGTGAAATGTTCCCTGTACCACTGGCTGCAATACAACCCCAAAGCATGATTGATCCACCCCCAGGTTCTTTTCATTAAATTCTGTGCCCTTCCTTCTCCAAACGTACCTTTGCTCATTGCGGCCAAAAAGTTCTATTTTAACCTCA
>NC_045753.1:7954378-7954839 GCF_008692095.1 Etheostoma spectabile
GAACTTGTTTCCACAATGCATCAGGCTTGTCTATATTTTCATTTGCAAACTTCAAATGTAGATTTTTGTGGTGAGGACGTAGAAGATGTTTTCTTCTGATGACTCTTCCATGAAGACCATGTTTGTACAAGTATCTCTTTATAGTGGAACGGTGTACCACAACTCCAGTGTCTGCCAGGTCTTTCTGGATGGATCGTGCAGTCTAACGTGGGTTTGGACTTGCTTTTCTCACAATCATGCGAGCTGTTCTGATATTTTTCTAATTCTTCCAGATCTTGCTTTAACTTCCACTGTTCCTGATGATGGCCATTTCTTGATTACATTCCGAACAGAGGATATTGGCATCTGAAAACGCTTTGCTATCTTCTTATAGCCTTCTCCTGCTTTGTGAGCAACAACTATATTCAGTTTCAGTTTTCTAGACAACTGCTTAGAAGAAGCCATGGTGCTGATTGTTGGGG
>NC_045753.1:7954849-7954963 GCF_008692095.1 Etheostoma spectabile
CAGATGAGTCTGGGCATTTAAAACCTTAAGATTGACATCTCCTGGTCTTTCCAGACGATGTTTGAGAACAATCCATGACGCTGTCAGTCTCAGCTTTCCAAAGGGGACTGTGCA
>NC_045753.1:7954973-7957407 GCF_008692095.1 Etheostoma spectabile
TCTGCAGGGTGGTCAAACTTTTGCAGACACCATTTATTTTGGTTTTCTGTTATTTTGAAAGTGTAACTAATGGAAAT
Source organism: Etheostoma spectabile (assembly GCF_008692095.1). Lineage (NCBI taxonomy): Eukaryota > Metazoa > Chordata > Actinopteri > Perciformes > Percidae > Etheostoma > Etheostoma spectabile. The sequence goes on from NC_045753.1 coordinate 7,955,051, forward strand.
CTTTTTGTGACCTATTATACAAATGTCTAATCTGTCATTTTATGCCTTTTGAAAAATGTTCCATCTTAACTTGGCTTCTTTATGTACATTAGTACAAATTTTTGCCTGGGGTGCCCAAACCATCAAGCCCCACTGCAGGGTGAAGCGCTACATATTCAAATGAAGACTTCATGACACAACGGAACAGATTAGCAAACGTTAGCGTGTAGCTAGCTAAATAAAAGTTTGATCTGGCAGTAACAGCTCTTACAACTTTGTTACAGGGAAAAGAGGCCACAAGGGCAGGGGGAAGCAATTCAGCAACCCTGAGGAGATAGACCGACAGATGAAGGCGCAGAAAGAGTTGGTAAGTAAAAGATCTTTCTGGCAGACATAGTTACTTTCAAAGCAGAGGGCCATTTCACAGAACCAAGATAAGGGATTAAGCTGGGATTTCCCAGTTATTCTGGCTCAATTTAGCCTCGACTCAGTTTCATAAAGGCAGAGGCACCTACGTTACCATGTGTTTATCATACCTCCACAAGAAGCTGCTGCTCACTCTTTATAAAGTATGAGTAATGTGTATTCTCCATTTCAGCGTTGGTAAATCTGTTATCGGCCTCGCGGCCTGTTAAGGAAAGTTGTGAACGCTCATGTATCTGGCTTGACCTAGTCGCTCCTCCTCAGCCTGGCTTGGCCGTCGTGAAACGCACCGAGCCAGGCTGCACATATTCGACCAGTTCAATCCTCGTTTTTTGGGTTATCCTGGATTTAAATAAATACAGCTTTTTTTAAAACGGCCCCCAGGTCTGGTATTGATAATTGTGTGTTTACAGGACGAAAATCCTGGTGCAGAGAAGGTGGACTCTGCAGATTCTGAGGACGAGAGCAGCAGTGACGACGATACTGAGGTGAGTGAGAGTGGGAATATATTGGCTTGGTCTAGAACTTGGTAGGGTTGAAGGACTGATACCACACCTAATGTTTAGTGTCTGACATTGCTGAAATCTATTCAGCTTGACTCATTTGTGACTGCTTCCAGTATCCTTATGTAACGTAGTTGACTAGGTGTCAGAGGGAATTAGAAAGTACACAGTGAATGATCAAATGTGGTTTTGAAGGACCAAACATTGGTTGAGTGTTAGTTGCTACTGTAGCAGCCACAGTAGCAGGTAGACAAACAAGTTAACATGCCTCACTGATGTTACAAATGTGTTTGTTTTTGCACACAGAGGAAGAGAAGTGGGGTGGAGGGCCTTATAGAGATTGAGAATCCCAACCGTGTGTCTCAGAAGAGCAAGAAGGTGACGGAATTAGACGTCAGTGCTCCCAGAGAGCTGTCTCGCCGGGAGAGGTAGGTGTCACTCAGGAAAGGACTGTTTGTATTTGGATTAGCTTCTGAAATTTTATATTTGTTGCTGACACTAGGTGTTTTTAGTTTGATCAAGTATTACTAATGCTTATGTGTATGCCCTTGTGATCTTTTTGCCAGAGAGGAGATTGAGAAGCAGAAATCAAAGGAACGCTACATGAAGCTCCATCTTGAGGGGAAGACTGAGCAGGCCAGGGCCGACCTGGCCAGGCTGGCCATCATCAAGAAACAGAGGGAGGATGCTGCCAAGAAGAGAGATGAACTCAGGAAAGGTGAGAAGACACAACAATTTACACACCCAACAGTTCTGTAAAGTTAAACCTTTGTGTGCTAGAGGTGGAAATTTATCAGGTTTTTCCTGAGTTTATTTGCGTTTAGCTGAAAACTCACATCTGTACTAGAGCCCGACCAATAAAGGATTTTTAAAGCCAATACAATACAAATATTTGGTTATTTAAAAATCTGATATTCTGGTATATCGGCCGATATACCGTATTTTAAAAATCCAGAAACGCGTAATAAAACAATCAGATTTGCTCTATGCAACCCAGCATGCTTTTCTGGTTATTCTAATACGAAGTCGTTTGCGTAGCATATATAAGCAAGAGGATCAAAGTTTAAGGCACAGTGACTACTTTGACATACACCTAAGATCCTGTTTTTTGCCCTTATTACGAAAAAGACAATAAACCAACCCAGTTCTTTACATGGCTAATGAAAGTGAATATGCCACTAATATTCACATTTACATGTATCCGTGCAAAATACGATATTGTTCAACATTTTCCAGCGGCGGCGGACTTGTGGGACCGTGCGAACAGAGCGTCCCTCTTTCATTCCTTCAACCAGCTTCTCAAAACATTGGCATTGTGATGTTTGCGCCTATCCAACAACCTGTTGATGTCCAAGTCTTTGATAATGTTAAAAAGTAGCTGTGTTTCTCCTTCTTATCGGGTCTGCCGCCTTACAAACTGTTGGCTGGTTGGTCTGTGTACAGCAACCATAG
>NC_045753.1:7957417-7964004 GCF_008692095.1 Etheostoma spectabile
AGCTGACCATAAGGCGTAAACAGGCAAGAGGCCGTAACTGGTTAAAAACCCTGATTGAGACGCGTATTCCAAATGTGCTGTCTACGTGTCCAAAGAATGCCTCTAAAACCCAAATAATACCAGAATATCCCACATGTTTTAATTGGAAAATAACGCTGCTCAGATAACCTGTATCAAATTTGGAATATTGTCACATTTGAAAAAATTGTGTAACGTTGGTGTGCATGTAAACATACTCAGTGTTGTATATCAAAGTATTATTTCCCGATTGTATGCATTCTGCAAGCAACGGTACGTACTTTATAAGGGCAACTGCAGTACGCACTAAGAGTACAAAGAAAAGGTTTGTGATTTGGAACACAGCTTTACACAATTCTCTATATTGCTTCTTTTTTTTTCATCTGCTTTTTAAAGATGCTGAAGATTCCAAAGCAAAGCGCTAGTCCTCCATCTGAAAGCTTTAACTTCAGTCTCGGAGGGATGGAGAGAGAGAAGGAGATCTGGAGGTGGAGAACGGGGAGGGGGACCAAAACCAACGGCATCGGATCAGGAGTGCTCCTGAACTCCTGTCCCTCATTTGAAATCAGAGGGGCGTGGTTCTTCCTTAACAGATGGTCAGGACGGGGGAAACGGGTGGATCAAAGTGAGATAAAAAGGAATGCACCATTTGGGATGCCTCTAGTTTTCTTCCCCAAGAGGAGACGATCGCAGGTTTACCAAGTGCTTCACTGCCTCTTTACTCTTCCCCACCCACCAGGGTTTTAATTCTGAAGCTGCTGAAGTTATTTCCATTCCGTTTGATTTACACATTTTTACAAGGTTACCTAATACAAGTTTACTGAATGACTGAACAGGAATTACAGTGAGCGTGCATGGGGCTTTTCCTTCCATCTCGCCTGTTTTTGTAAGAAGGCAAATCCGTGACGGATGGAGAAAAAGAACACTTCAGAGGATAAACTGATATATAGGAATTATACAATGTAATTAATAGTATTTGTGGATATGTTGCAAAAGACATTGGTATAATTTTCTAAAGATATGAGTTTTTCTTTCCCCCCCTCCTCCATCATCCAAACATGACTATTCTGCTTTCTCGGCCAGCTTCTTTTTGTTCCGGTGTTGTTTTTGCCATGTTTTGATCTACTTATTTTTCAGTAGGACATTCACCGTTGGAAGAATTAGCTGCCCTCAACATGTCTAGATAGTAGAACATCTTTAGTTTCTTTTCCCCTAAATTGACACTTTGCTAACTTGAATCATCTTATTGCTGTCAGTTCAAAAGTGTTTCAGAATGTGTTTTGTAATCCTTTGCTCAAAGCACCTGGAATATTACTTGAGTTGCCTAGAATAAGCATTTTTAAGTTGTTGGACATCAGTGCTGGAAAGCATTGTCTCAAACTGCCTCAGTAACTGTGGCCTTGCCCTGTTTCTGATGGGGTCCTCTGTGGTTCTATAGGACGGATTGTGTCTTTTGTTGCCTTTCCAAAGTTTACACAAGACCAGTTCACTGTCTTTCTCCTGTAATAAAAGTCCTACAAAGAACCTAGAGTGAGTTGTTTATTAGGTACACTTAAAAGCTAATGCAATCCTTTACATAGGCACCACCAATAACAGTCTCCAAAATGATCACAGACAGCTTAGCTCTCTGACAGCATAAACAGAAACACATCTACACGTTACGAGAGGATTTACTGTAGGGCTTTTGTATTGTTTAGACTGCACTGTATGTGGGGGGTCTGGAAATGCCTTGATCAGGAAAACAGTGATCCCTATAGCTAGATTAAAGAACAACCCATTGAAACCCCAAAGTGTGAGACGTGTTGCCACAGCTTAAAATTATATTCAAGTTTTCCATCATGTATTTGAAGTCATTTTTAAAAATAAATTCATTAATAAATGACTGTTGTGTTTTTATGTCCAAATTGTAAATGTTTGGTAGTTATTGGCCTAAAGCACCCTGATTGTGTAGCTCTTGTGATTCATTCTGTGTATTTTTAACCTAATGTTTTGACACCAGGATCCAACAGTGACGGTGGTGATCCAAATACCCACGTGACGCTTCTGTTGCACCCCGCTCCACTCTATTCCTGCAGGTGACGTCAAGCGACTTCATTTGAAAAAAATGCCGCGCTTTAGAAAGCTGGCTATCTTTAGGCAAATGAATCCACTAGACACAACTAGCCAGTAGAAGTAAACAAATCTTTTAAACTAACCTTTTGTCGATCTGAAATGAAGGCAGATTCAGCAACTGTATGGCTTATTTCTTGCTTTAAATTGTTTTCAGAAACATGTTTCAGTGAACTATTTTTGTAAAAAATGACATTGGATTCTGTCCGAGCCGCCACGACAGTGGTTTGATATTTTCGAGATGACAGGACCACGTGACACATTTGTCCAATAAGCTGCAAGTCCGGGGCGTGCAGAGATGGGGACTGTAGTCTGAGAGTCGCACAAACTGCTGTCTTCAGACTTGACTTGCGACTCGACCCCAAAAGACTTCAGACTTGACTCGAGCTTTGAGGCTCATCATCAACCTGTTTTAATGCAATTATTGCTTCTTTTTTTTTAAATCTAATGTATTTCTAATTTTTTTTATAGCCGTATATAAGTTGGGGAAACGTATATGACGAGCTGCATATGTCCCCTACCCTTTGCCATAATGTGGAATGTTACGCATTCGCTATGCCTTATGTGTGCGCACTCACATAAAAAATGCATTGACAACAGTGACACCAAGTCCTCCCGGAGTTGTGCCTTTTGTCATTGGTTTTGCTTTCAACAACAACTTGGTAAACAGTGGCGGTAAACCAACAGCTGCAAGGTGAAATGATGATGCCTGAGCAATAAAGTCAAACTTAAACCGGTATCTGAAAACGCACCCAGATAGGTCCGTCACTTGCAATGTGAAAGAGACATTTAGCATACATCGTCACAGGTAGGAAGCTCACCATAGCAAAGTGTTTTGCTAATGCTGGGAAAAGGCAAATTGCCTCTTTATAGTTAGTAGTTGCTGACAGACTTCCATGGTGCAGGAGGCGGCATGCACGGATCCATCTCCCCAGGAACAAACGCTGCGTCTGGTGGACAAACTCATGTTATGCGTAATTATTCCCGTGGATGATTTGTAGACTATCAAATTAACAAAGTGTACCCGGTCCACCAAACACTGGGCTTGTCTTGATTCTGCACATATTTCTGTTACTGTAGTCCTATTTACTAGTTCATTATTTTCACTGAGCCTACTAACACAAAAAATAAATGGCATTACTTCAGTGAGTTCAAACTGCTTATTGTGCGTAATTTGGACTGATATGGAGATTCATGTTCTGTAACTGGTGTAACTTCTCTTGATTTCCACTTCGACATTAGACCTAACACAGCTCAGGTGGCCAGAGACTTGACTTGGACTCGTTGCAAAAGACTTGACTTTAACTTGCCCCTCAAAGACTTGAATTGGACTCAAGCTCAAAGGCTTGTGACTCGACTTGGACTTCCAAAAATGACTTGTTAACATCTCCGGGGGCATGAAGCAATACCACGCTTTAGTTGTCGCAAAAATGGATCAGCACTGTATGGATTGCCTGGCGCAAGTAAATATAACCCCGTTCCAACATTGTATCATAAACTACACTTATTGTTTTCCCTCCCAGTGCCCACGTCGTAGAATGCTTGTTGAACGATTTGATTTGATGTGCCAGTGGCAAATCAAGAACTGAGTTGACGCTAGTCTATATGGACAATATTTCATTTCCGGGATTGTTCAGGTGCTGCTGGAAATTCTGCCGGATGTCTCTCATTTTGTCCATTCGACCGTCACCTTTCCCTTTCTTTGTGTTGGCATTCTAAACTCTGGTGGATGTATGAGGACTATGGTTAACTGTTCCTCAGATCTCTGCAGGGTAAATCCGGACAGCTAGCTAGACTATCTGTCTAATCTTAAAACAACCTTTGAACATACACGTGTTCCACCAAAACAAGTTTCTTCCCCAAGGCTGTTTTGCAGCAGCACCGCAGCATTTGATTGGTTTAAAGAAATTCCAATAAACCAGAGCCAATTTTTCTCCAGAATGCTGTGTGGGCTAGCCATACCTCCCTCCGCAGCGCTGTGGAGGAAGCTCTGGAAATGTGAGATTAAATTGACGCCATTGATGTGCGCCTGGCGGCTGTCTTGTTGGAAAAGAAGAAGATGATGGATCACAAGCTAAAGAGTGTTTCAAGTGTCCTGGAAGGCATTTTCTATGGTGGCAGTAGAGGATATCGATAAAACAACAAAGTTAAAACTACAAAGTTTGAGTCCAAGATGGAGAAAGAGAAAGTGGATCATTTTTTCAAAGGAACGTCTTCAGATTTATTTTATAAACACTAATGAAAAAAGATACCAGTAAATATTGACTTTGGGCAATTGAAAAATAAATTAAATAACCTTAATGTTGAATCCTGGATACTGTCAGAGCCAAAAACAACTTAAAGACTGGTATGATGCCAGACAGGGCAGGCTACTGTTGTTAGCTCGGTGCATTTTGCTGTTGCAACCACTAGACTGCAGCATCTGACAGTCACCAGGGTTACAACTCCACCCGAACATCTGTGTGCAGCTCTTTATGCACCGCCATATTCAGCAATGCAATAGAATTGCATATGGATGCCATTTCACCACAGTCCAAAGGTAGCCACAGAAGCAGTTGTAAAGATGTATAGCTCTGCAGAGCCATGACTCGGGCTATACTGTTCACTAAATGTTTCAGGGTTGAAAGTGCCGGTATATCGCATCCTGTTTGTTTACCTGTATTATACATTAAGTTACACATAATTCATTTGATAGCTCCTCGACTCCACAGTCCTCGGCTGAACTGGAAGTTCTTCTGTTTCTCCTCGTTGAAGGCTGTCTCAAAGCTCTTATTTCTGCCCAGAGGAGGGATCATTGAGGAGGGATCATCAAGGAGCTTTAGGCGAGGACACACAAGAGCAGAATTCCCAGAAGCCGTCCACCCAAATAACGGACATATTCATGTGACGCTTCAGAGGAAAGGACGTCTCATCTCTCTAAAACACATTTGCTTGTTTCCACTCTCCTCCCATGATTTTCTGGCGTCTCTCTCATGCCTCCTCAGCGGGAAGGACTAAGAAGTGAGGAAGGAATTTAAGCACCTATGGTCAAGACAATCTGCTGAACTTCAAACAGCATCAGAATGGAGAAGAAAAGTGATTTAAGTGACTGAATGTGGCATGGTTGTTGGTGCCACATGGACTGGTTTAGTGATTTAGAAACTAATTCTACTGGGGTTTTCACACAATCACCTCTTGGGTTTACAAAGAATGGCCTAAAGAAGAGAAAATATCCAGTGATGGCAGTTGTCTTGTCAAAAATACCTTGTTGAGTTTGCAGAGCAGAAAGGCCAGACTGGTTTGAGCGGATAGAAAGGCAACACTAACTCATTAACCACTCGTTACAACCAAGGTACTCAGCAGAGCATCTCTGAACGGATAGGCAAACGCTTACTGGTCTGATGAGTCTCCATTTGTTCTGCACCATTTACATTAGGGTCAGAATTATGCGTAAATAACTTGAAAGCATGGCCCCTCAGTACCAATTGAGCATAGTTTAAAATGCCACAGCCTACCTAAACATTATTCTTGACCATATCCATTCCATCTTCTAATGGCTGCTTCCAGCAAGATAAAGCATAGTCTATTTCCACGACGTTCCACTTCCAGGATTGCTCTCGTTCTGCTGGAAATTCCGCCGGATGTCAGTCTTTTCACTCTTATCTGTTACCTCCCGCTTTCTTTGTGTTGTAATTCTAATCTTCGGTGGATGTATGCTAACTACGTAGCTACATATGTTCCACCTAAACAAGTCCTTTTCCTTTACCATGATTGTGATTAGTTTAAAGAAATGCCAATAAACAAGAGCACTTTTTCTCCCATCCCGGAGTGCTGCGTGGACGTGCTGGAGGAATGTCCGGCAATGCGAGACTAGACACCATCGCCATGTCACATAGCTTAAATTATCCCAAAGCGATTTCTTAAACATGACTGAGTTCACTGTACGCCCACGGCCTCCACAATCAACACATTGATACTCAACCTACGGATGGCCTGCTGGCCTTTTTCTAATTTCAAAAAAATTTATTCAAACTGGATATTTTTTTAATAATTTGAATATAAAAAAATGGAGCTTGTTTTTTAAAGAAAGTGCCAGGTGAGGATTGTCCTGAAATCCTAGAAACGCCCCTGCGTACACCTGACCTGCGCAGGGCTGCTGCATCTGGATTCTCATCAAAAAGGCACACCAGCGTCTGCACTTCCTGCGGCGGTTGAAGAGGGCCCACCTCAGTCCGTCCATCCTGACCACTTTCTACAGGGGCACCATTGAAAGTGGTCTGACCAGCAACATTTCTCTCTGGTTTGGGAACTGTAACGCTACAGAGAGAAAGAGAATGAGCAGAGTGGTGAGGATGGCTGAGCGGACTATTGGGATGACTCTGTCGACCATTCAGGAGCTGGCCCAGAAAAGATGCCTGTCAAATGCAAAGAGCATCATCAAAGACCCCAGTCACCCTGGCCACAGACTGTTTGCCCACCTC
>NC_045753.1:7964014-7965167 GCF_008692095.1 Etheostoma spectabile
TCTGGCAGGAGGTACCGCAGTCTGAGAGCAAGGAGCGCAAGGTTCAACAACAGCTTCTTCCCCAACTGTTGAACAGCGAAACACTAAAACAGACCAATCAGTCTGATCATACTATTCATGTACATAATTATCTGTTTGAATGCACCTTAGTATCTCTTCTGACTGCACCTTATGCTCTACTGCACTGTTTTACATATGGATATTTCTACTCCCAACTGTATATATCTAGATATTTATATTTTTCAGTTTTTCTAGACTTGGTATATTTATATTTATCACTATACAGGCTCTATACACTCATATGAGCATTTATTTATTTTCATGTACATAGCTAAATATCTCGACTTTGTGTCGTGTTTCTGTGCTTTATTTTTTTTCTAAGCTGTGAACTTGCACATAATTTCATATCACAGTGTACTGTGGAATGACAAAGAAATCTTGAATCTTGAGAAAGATGAGTGAAAACAGAAAACATCGAAAGGTTAAAAACACAATTCAGTGAAAAATGGACACATGAATTTGTCCTTATTTTGTCACCTCATACCAATCCTGAACCACTGTGTTTAATTTGACAAACGACAATTGCTGTATGCAAGCTCGATAAATATCATAAACTGGCCCCTGGCCTCCTGTCATTTTGCAAAGGTGGCCCCCGGCCAAAGCAAGTTGAGTATCCGGGCAATAGAGCACCCCTGGGATGTGGTGAACGGGAGAATCCCATCATGGCTATGGAGCCGACAGATCTGCAGGAACTGCATGATGCTATATATCTTTGGTACAAACCGCCAGCAGCAGCACTAATAGTTTCCTCTTTTTGGCCTTTTTACATCCGTTTAACTCTAGCCACTATAGTTAGCAGTTACAGAAGTACATACTAACCACAGCCTGAGGAAATGTAAGCATCATTCTAATGGGATGCAAATCTGCAAACGTCTTATTTCCATGCAGAAATATGACATATAGATTTCCCCTCTCATAAAGTTGGAGGATAAAGTACTTTTTTGGCTAAAAAACTGGAAAAAAAAAATCTTTTAAAATCTCAGGTTTAACACCAATCACTTATTTTGCCCTGTGAGTGCACCGCAGTGGAGTGTTTGTATTGGCTAAGATAAAAATCATAGTGTGACAGTCAAATCTGAAAGAAAACCTCCCC
>NC_045753.1:7965177-7966658 GCF_008692095.1 Etheostoma spectabile
ACAGCTGACACTTCAGTGCAACTTCCTCATTCACTGACTTGTGTTCGATGTAACTTTAGAGCACACTCCTGAAAGGAGAAGAAAAACTGCCAAAACACACACAGACACACACACAAACGCACTAAAACAACAACCAAAGAGGCGACCTGCGTGTACCTTCTTTCCCGTGATGAAGTAGCGCAGCTGGACTGAGAAGGTCGGGTAGAAAAGCTGGTGTGACTCCGCTGCCAGCATGCTGCGGCAGTCCCTGAGTATCCTCATGCAGTTTGGCTCTGCGGCAAAGTAAGTGTTTTAAATCTAATATATCTCTCTTGGATTGAAACTCTACGATGGACATCAAGGCATCTCGCATGTACACAGAACTCAAGCTTTTGAGAACCCTAAAGTTACACGTTTTGGTGTAGGATAGGATTTTGAAATCCTGGTTTGATTGTAATTTCTGGTTGTGTAACCTTTTAATGAAGCAATAACACAATTTTTGTCTTATAAATAAAGTTGAATTTATAAGCAATAAAATGCACCCTTGTTCAAGGCAGAACACTTTGAGGTAACACATGTTACTTGGTCTGGAGTGACCAGTAGAAAGTCATACTTCAGACTTTTGAAAGAAATTGCTGTAAAACCGACCGTTTGACTGCCTTCACTCTTCTCCACTTCTGCAACAGTTACACCTTGTCATCATTTACCCTCTTCTCCTAACTGTCGCTTGCTGGCTCATTGTTTCACTTTAAAGCTGCTGCTGTGAATCAACATCTTCTCAGGATTGTACATGTGAATCTTAGGATGGATCGTTTCAGATATAAAGAACTTTTAAGGCTCATTTAATTTTTCCTCATATCCAGGAACTTTTAAGGACTTTCACAAAGCCCGTGGGAGCTCCTGGTGTACCTTCTGCCATACTGGAAAGGCTTTCGTTTCAGCGTAATATGAGGAAATGTTGAATTCCACTTTGGTTTTCATGTTCTCGTTTTGTTGAAAAGTGTGTAAAGCTGGGATGACACAGTGGCTGGTTCCTCTTGAAAGTGAAGCATGCTGTTTGGGTTTTGAGGGAAACCCCAAGTCCTTTCAGGAGTATAGCCAGGCCTCATGTGAGGAGGGCCCTAAAAGATGCTAGAATGAATAGCTGTGGATGCGGGGAGGGGCCCTTAGTAAATGCCTATCTAAAGGGCTCAGACCTTTGTGCTACGCCCCTGGGTATATGTTGGCTAGACGTTCTGAAGGCAGTGGTCTACCAAAAAGCAGTCGGTGCTTTGGAAGGAAACGAAACTTTGACGCAATAAACATTATCTCTTGCAACTTATTGATATTTCAGCAATCTTACCATCACGTAGGTGCAACTTTGTTTTCATGTGCTAACTAGGTTGAATACCTCTCATCTAGACAGTTTCTAATTCTACCTGTGCGTAGGAGTGACTGACATCTACACCGTTTGATTTTCTTGGTACAAACATGCATGCAGCAGGTGTGTGTGTGTGTGTGTG
>NC_045753.1:7966668-7979392 GCF_008692095.1 Etheostoma spectabile
TGTGTGTGTGTGTGTGTGTGTTTTTGTGTGTGACCAAGTTACCTCTGGCACACTTAATAATAAACCTACACTGCGTGCATCTGCAGCAGAGCAACGTGGGCTTCACCTACCACAGCAGCACTTCCCTCCAGTTCGACTGACGCTGTGAGCTTTGTTGAGATAAACACATATGCATGGAAAAAAAACACATGCACACACTAAAGTATTTACATGTACAGTAATTATAGCCATATATTATATATGAATAGAGCAGTTTTGTTTAATAACCCAAAGCGTAACAATGCAAATAATTGTTAATGTCACTTTGGTCAGGGAGAAACCTCCGTGACATCAACAGTGAACAACACTTGGTGTAGACATACATAACTCCACAGACACACATACACTTTTTTCTTTAAGCATACAACATGTCTGCTCACATGCTCTGATGTCATTTTTCACTGTGTGGAGTAGGAATTTTTTTCAGCCCCAAAAGGAAAAGTTGAAATGAGAGCGAGAGATGAAAAAGCAAGAAATAGGAACTGGCGTGTGTGGTTCAAACACATAGGTGAATTGTCCTCTTTGTGTTTTGAAGTGTGAGGCGTTCACTGGAGGAAATAAGAAACAACGCCGTGGAGGTGCTTGAAGCTCATTTGACCTCTCTGCGAACTGGGTTGGGTTTCCTTTCGGTGTTCACACACAAGATTGGTTGGTCTTTAATGTGCAGAGAAGGCTTGTTTCACCTCTCTGTCCATCTCCTTCCCTCCTTTTTTAAACGTCTGTGTGTCGCAGCAGAGGACTGCTCCTTCCTCTGCACAGAGCTGGTACTGAACTAAAACCACAGCAGCAGCCCACACACTCCAGGTTTAGATCGCTGGCTTCATGTCATTTATCTGTCAGGTCTGAGCTTTTTCTAACTTGTCAGCCGGCAGACATATTGAGAACTTAGAGCAGAAGAGGTTCACTTTCTGTATCTCAGACTCTCCCGCCAGCATGACTGCATCACATTTATTTAGATGTGTTTCAAGTGTAATACGTAACACATAAAAAAACATTCATACTTAGTGTGAATTAGTAATTCGTTAAATTAAATTAATTAAAATCAATTACAGTGGTGTGAAAAAGTGTTTGCCCCCTTCCTATTTCTGTTCCTTTGCATGTTTGTCACACTTAAGGGTTTTGGAACAACAAACCAATTTAACAATAGTCAAGGACAACACAAGTAAACACAAAATGCAATTTGTAAATGAAGGTGTTTATATTAAAGGTGAAAAAAAATCCAAACCATCATGGCCGTGTGAAAAGTGATTGCCCCCCTTGTTAAAACACTATAACTGTGGTTGTCCACACTGAGTTCAATTTCTCTAGCCAACCCAGGCCGTTATTGCCACACCTGTTCACAATCAAGGCATCACTTAAATAGGAGCTTGACACAGTAAGGTCCACCAGAAGATCCTTAAAAGCTACACATCATGCCGAGACCCAAAGAAATTCAGGAACAATTGAGAAAGAAAGTAATTGAGATCTATCAGTCTGGAAAGCGTTTAAACCATTTCCAAAGCTTTGGGAATCCAGCGAACCACAGTGAGAGCATTATCCACAAATGGCGAAGACATGGAACAGTGGTGAACCTCCAGGAGTGGCCGCCGCCCAAAATTACCCCAAGAGCGCAGCGACGACTCATCCAAGAGATCACCAAAACCCCACAAACAACGTCCCAAGAACTGCAGGCCTCATTGCCTCAGTTAAGGTCCGCGTTCATGCCTCCACCATCAGGAAAAGACTGGGCAAAAATGGCCTGCATGGCAGAGTTCCAAGGAGAAAACCACTGCTGAGCAAAAAGAACATCAAAGCTCGTCTCAATTTCTCCACAACACATCTTGATGACCAAGACTTTTGGGACAAAATTCTGTGGACCGATGAGACAAAAGTGGAACTCTTTGGAAGGTGTGTGTCCAGTATATCTGGCGTAGAAGGAACACTGCATTTCATAAAAAGAACATTATACCAAAAAAATATGGTGGTGGTAGTGTGATGGTCTGGGCTGTTTGCTGCTTCAGGACCTGGAAGACTTGCCGTGATAAAAGGAACTATGAATTCTGCTGTCTACCAAGAGATCCTGAGGAGAATGTCCGACCATCTGTTCGTGTACCAAACTGAAACGAACTTGGGTTCTGCAGCAGGACAATGATCTAAACACACCAGCAAGTCCACCACCGAATGGCTGAAGAAAAACAAAATGACGACTTTGGGAGTGGCCTAGCCAAGTCTGACCTGATCCTATTGAGATGTTTGATATGACCTTAAAAAGGCGTTCATGCTCGAAAACCCTCTAATGTAACTGAATTAGGACAATTCTGCAAAGATGATGGGACAAAATTCCTCCAGGACGCTGTAAAAGCCTCATTGCACGTTATCGCAAACGCTTGGTTGCAGTTGTTGCTGCTAAGGGTGGCCCAACCGTTATTAGGTTTAGGGGGCAATCACTTTTTCAACAGGGCCATGATGGTTTGGATTTTTTTTCACCTTATAAAAAAACACCTTATTTACAAATTGCATTTTGTGTTTACTTGTGTTGTCCTTGACTATGTTTTAAATTGGTTTGATGTTCCGAAACACTTAAGTGTGACAAAAATGCAAAGGAACAGGAAATGAGGAAGGGGGCAAACACTTTTTCACACCACTGCAGTTATTTAAAAGCTAATATACTTCATTTCTTTGGGCATTCCTTTTTTTTATACAACTTTATTTTCATTTTTGTTAGTATAGCAGACATACAGACAGCACATAGCTACATATTGAACAGTAATCACATCCTATGTGGCAGCTGTAGATATTAGGAGAAAAAAAAGAAAATAAAAAAAACCCTGGAATTATGATGCTGCTTTCACAGCAAGAGGAGCGAAACAATTGTAACAAATTATAGAAAATGAGTCAAATAATAAAGTAAAATAACACAACTAAATAAGGGGGCTTTCAGCTGGGGGCAAATTAAGACAGTGATGGGACTGGTCCCACTGGCATTGGTAGAAGAGAAGTGAATGGGTTCCAAATCGTCCTAAATTTCTCGTGCTTCCCATCTCTCAGATATCTTACATTTTCAAGATGGAGGCAACTCATTAAGTCCCGTACCCAGTTTACATGAGCAGGTGGTTGTCTTGACTTTCGTGCATTCCATTTTAAATGAATTTTAAATATGCTCATGAGACAAAGTGTTCTAATTACCATCAGAGAAAGCTTTAGATAACACAGTTCTGTCTAATAACTTCTGTGCCTCCTTAAAGGCACAATTCATCCCAAAATCAAAAAATCTTATTTTTCCTCTTACCTGTAGTGCTATTTTTCAGTCTAGATTGTTTTGGTGTGAGTTGCCCATGGTTGGAGATATTGGGCATAGAGATGTCTGCCTTCTCTCCAATATAATGGAACTAGAGGGAACTCGGCTTGTGGGGCTCAAAACGCCAAATACATTTAAAAAACACAGAAGCAATGTCTCCTTATCATCTTCAGTGCAAGATGAAAACGTTATACCCTTTATCCTCGGCCCCGCTGTACTGTTAGCTAGCTCAGGTGAGCTACCAGAATCGGTTCTCTATAAAATCTCTTATGAGTGCACTTCTTTCTGCGCAATCAAACAGTCGGCGGGTGTAGAAAGTCTGTGGATTGTCTTGTGGATCAGCACAAGCTGAGTTCCCTCCAGTTCCAATATAGTGGAGAGAAGGCAGACATCTCTACAGCTGATGTCTCTGACACTGGGCTACTCACACCAAAACAATCTAGACTGATAAATAGCACTTCAGGCAAGAGGATCAACAGGTATTTTTTATTTTGGGGTGAACTGTCCCTTTAAGAAACAATCTGTTAGTGAAGTATGCAATTTCTAAGATGGCATAGTCAAATGTATTTTGTCCAATAACAGTCCAAAAACCAAAGATATTTAATTTATAGCACTATAAGAGCAAGCAAAAGCAGGTTGCCATTTTTGCTTCATAAATTACTTTTAACAGTTATGATGGAGATTAAAAAGATGACAGTGACATTGAGGGAAATGTGCTTATTCACGTTTTTTCCGGCAGTAAAAGAATATTCATGTGTCAAAGTTGGTTTTGACAACAGGGTTGTTTGCCTGCATGTTCACTAACCAACACAACACACACTTCTGCAGGTCACAAGATGCCACTGAACTTCTACACGAGGACCTGGTTTTGGTGAGGAAAAGAGAAAATTCAGTTCACTTCATAATTCTACTAGGAATTAATTATTATGAACGAGTGATTACTTTATAGCTTTATCTGTATATTGTTTTAATTCACACTTAAGAAGAAACACCCACCTGACCTCGGTTGGACTTGTTTTCAGACATTTATCATTTTCTTTTTTGCTTAGTCATGATCACCAGGGCCACTGAGCCCCACACCACCTACAAACATATTTAACACATATGACTAATCACCACCACGTGCATTTTTTTGAGACATAAGTTTGTGTAGAAAAAGGACAGGAAACATCAGATGCTAACACATTTACAAGCATTGCTGCAGGTTAACAGAGCACAAAGCGTTACTGTGTGTCAATGCACAGCCTCAATCACGGCTACGTGTGTTCCAATTTATCCACCAACAACTAATTTCTGTGTGTGTGCATGTCTGTCTGACTGAATGAAGGTGGAGCAGCGGGTGGAACCGGCCAAGAAGGCGGCTCAGGTACTTCACAAGAAGCTGCTGGGCTGCATGCAGAGTCAGACAGGGCTGGACGCTGAAAAACGAATGGTACAACTGGCAAAACTATTGCATCCAGAAGGACAGGTCTGTTATTTGATTGGTTGCTGAAAGGCGTTACGTCTGCTTCTGTGTCCACAGAAAAAGCTCCCCCTGATGCTGCTGTCCGTCAGCATGGCAGAGAGCCTCAAAGACTTTGATGCAGACTCCTCTATCAGGTGACCATTGTCCGTCCGTCCCTCCATGCTGTTGACTGATAGCTGTGTTGACTGCTGTCATGAGAAAACCTCATGACTTTTGTACGGTGGTTTTCAGTTCTGGGTGGAGAAGAAAGATGATCCCACACGCAGTCTACAGCTTGTGACTAGAATTTTATTCGTGTTTTTTTATTTAGGTTTTGAGGCTCTGATTGAGTAGCTATGTGAGTTATGTGTCGCTTACTCTGTGTGATAATGTTTCAATTGTTGTTGTTTTTTTGTCCCGAGGGAGACCCATTCTGGTTCAGAATATCTAGTTCTTGTTGGAAGCTTTTTTCTCTCTTATTGTTTACAGTTTTTCCCCATATTTGAGAGATACACATACAGTATCTTTCACATAACATACACAAGAGTTGACCGTGTGTGTGTGTGTGCGTGACAGGAAGGTGTTGGAGATGTGCTGTTTCATGGAGAAGATGCTGGCCAGCATGCTGGCAGACTTTGAAATGAAAGTGGAGAAAGATGTTCTGGAGCCACTCAACAAGCTCAGTGAGGTGAGAATGTTCTGCCTGTTGTTGAACAGAGACTAAAAGAATATTTCTGATTGGCGTGCTTCATATGAGCCAGCTTGTGTGTATATGCAGGTTTAACCACAGCTATAAATACATGCCAGAACATTAACAGAGGGATTAGGTGATAGAGAAATGTTTAAAGCAGACATATTATGGGAAACTCACTTTTTCAATATTGTGCACATACATCTGGATATCTGGAGGGCCTACTAATTACAAATAGTGAAAGAAGACAACCCAGTCTCTTTTGTGGGCTGCCAGAAAACATGGAATTCAACAAGCCAATAAGACGTGGCGCCCCTTCCTATGTCACATGCAAGCTCATTGAATACCAACCCCAATCCTAATATCTCCACACAGCTTGAGAACTAACATTGCAAAGGTGCACCATATTTTTCTTGCAAGCCATTCATAGCAGACTGGTCTTTTTAGGAGGGAGGGTTAAACAGGTAGAGCGGAGCGCGTCAGACAGAGGACAAATACAGGTATTCTCACACAGACAGTATAAGGAAAATAAAGTGTTTTTGAAAATGAACATGAAAGCATGTAAACATGTAGTTGAAACCCAAAATACAAGTATGAACTAGAAATGAGCATGATATGGGACCTTTAATGTTGTTTGTTTTAAGATGGTTTTGTATTGCATTGCATGGTGGTTTTTTTTTTTCTCATTATGTATTCATCTATAATTGTATATATGCATGTGTCAATGTCTTATTACAATGTTAATTTTTGTCCTTGTATATTGCCATAATAAATGAAAGGACAAGCTACCTGTAGCTGAATGAAAATAAAATAGCAAACTATGAGAAAAAAAAGGATATTGAATAACTCTTGTTCCAATTCAAATTGAGTTTTTCCTCAAATATTTTTTTCCCCTTCTAGGATGATTTACCAGAGATTCTCAAGAACAAGAAGCAGTTTGCAAAGCTCACTACAGACTGGAACAACGCAAGAAGCAGGTGCATTACACAGCCTCATTCAGGGCTACGTGTGTTACAGTCTATACACAACAACTAATTTCTGTGTGTGTGTGTGTGTGTGGGGGGGGGGTCAGGAGCCAAGCCAGCACTGGACCCCAGGCAAAGCAGGATGGGCTCAGGGAGGAACTGGAAGAATCGTGGAGGAGGTTGGAGAGTATCAAGGTACCAGTGTTTTATTTTACAACCACCTGGGCCGCAGCAAGCATCCACCCCTGCTGCAGTGTGCAACTCCGCCAACTCTGTGGAATCAGCACAGTGGCCTCGACCTTTGACCTCTTTGTTTCTCTGTCTCTGTAGGACCAGTACTCTGCAGATCTGTATCACTTTGCAACTAAAGAAGATGACTACGCTAACTACTTCATCCGTGTGAGTTGCGGTTGTCATGGCGTGTTCTTTGTTTGTCTAAGGTGTGTAATCAAAATAACTCCTCTCCTGTTTCTCCGACCATAGCTTCTCGAGCTGCAAGCAGAATATCACAAACATTCCCACGAGTTCCTGGACAAAAACATCAGCGAGCTCAAAGAGAATCACAGTCAAAAAGGTGAAGTTAGTTTGCAACAGCTTATTTGCTACACTGTCACTGCAATATTCCTACGTGTGTTCTTATTTCCTCTTGTGCTTATCTGATTCTGCAGAGCCTCTGCAAAACCTCTCTAAACAGAAGGTCTACGGGGAGCCTCTTCTCTCTCATTTGTCTCGAAGCAACAGAGAAATCGCCGCACCCATCCAGGAGTGTATTCACATGCTGTTGAAAACGGGCATGACTGAGGAGGTAGGGCTTTTAGTTTAATTCCTCACAAAGCTATGCACCTAAGCATCATCCCAGCATGCATGTTTTGTTTCTTTGTGTATTTTGAATTAGACTTATGTGCTGCTGGATGTTGATGACTTATTCCCTTTAGAAATGTGTATTTTTGTTGATGCTTGATTTATTTTCTCCTTGGCACTGTAAACTGTTTTCAGCTATAGAAACCAGCAGGTTTATGATCCTTGAATGTAACATATTTAAGTGTATGGCACTGGGCATAATCCTTTACACTGTAAGGACATGTACAGTGCCTTGCGAAAGTATTCGGCCCCCTTGAACTTTTCAACCTTTTGACACATTTCAGGCTTCAAACATAAAGATGTAAAAATTTTATTTTTTGTGAAGAATCACCAACAAGTGGGACACAATTGTGAAGTGGAACGAAATCTATTGGATATTTTAAACTTTTTTAGCAAATAAAAAACTGAAAAGTGGTGCGTGCAAAATGATTGGGCCCCCTTGCGTTAATACTTTGTAGAGCCACCTTTTGCTGCGATTACAGCTGCAAGTCGCTTGGGGTATGTCTCTATCAGTTTTGCACATCGAGAGACTGAAATTCTTGCCCATTCTTCCTTGCGAACAGCTGGAGCTCAGTGAGGTTGGATGGAGAGCGTTTGTGAACAGCAGTTTTCAGTTCTTTCCACAGATTCTCGATTGGATTCAGGTCTGGACTTGACTTGGCCATTCTAAACACCGGATACGTTTATTGTGAACCACTCCTTTGTAGATTTTGCTGTATGTTTGGGATCATTGTCTTGTTGGAAGATAAATCTCCGTCCAGTTTCAGGTCTTTTGCAGACTCAACAGGTTTTCATCAGAATGGTCCTGTATTTGGCTGCATTATTCTTCCCCCAATTTGAACCATATTCCCTGTCCCTGCTGAAGAAAAGCAGGCCCAAACCATGATGCTGCCACCACATGTTTGACAGTGGGGATGGTTGTGTGAGGCTGATGATCTGTGTTGCTTTTACGCCAAACATATCGTTTTGCATGTGGCAAAAAGTTTGATTTGGTTATCTGACCAGAGCACCTTCTTCCATGTTTGGTGTGTCTCCCAGGTGGCTTGTGGCAAACTTTAGACGAGACTTTTTATGGATCTTTGAGAAATGGCTTTCTTCTTGCCACTCTTCCATGAAGGCCAGATTTGTGCAGTGTACGACTGATTGTTGTCTAGGACAGACTCTCCCACCTCCGCTGGAGTTCTCTGCAGTTCATCCAGAGTGATCATGGGCCTCTTGGCTGCATCTCGATCAGTCTTCTCCTTGTCTGAGCTGAAAGTTTACAGGGACGGCCAGGTCTTGGAGATTTGCAGTGGGTCTGATACTCCTTCCATTTCAAAATGATCGCTTGCACAGTGCTCCTTGGGATGTTTAAAGCTTGGGAAAACTTTTTGTATCCAATACGGCTTTAACTTCTCCACAACAGTATTACGGACGCCTGGTGTGTTCCTTGGTCTTCATGATGCTCTCTGCACTTTCAACAGAACCCAGACTATCACAGAGCAGGTGCATTTATACAGAGACTTGATCACACACGGTGGATTCTATTTATCACCATCAGTCATTTAGGACAACATGGATCATTCAGAGATCCTCGCGAACTTCTGAGGTGAGTTTGGCTGAAAGTAAAGGGGCCAATACATTTGCACGCACCACTTTTCAGTTTTTTATTTGCTAAAAAAGTTAAATATCCAAAAGATTTCGTTCCACTTCACAATGTGTTCCCACTTGTTGGTGATTCTTCACAAAAAATAAAATTTGTATATCTTTATGTTTGAAGCCTGAAATGTGTCAAAAGGTTGAAAAGTTCAAGGGGGCCAAATACTTTCGCAAGGCACTGTACCCTATTTCTTGTGTGAAAACATGACTGAAGGCCTGTGCCAGCACCTCAGTGAAGCTGTACTGACACCTTGGTGTTTTGAAGTACATGCTAACTTAATCATGTGAACATGATCCCAATGACCAGAAGCCCAGAGGCACACTGGGACCTCTCCAGCTACCAATCCACTCTCTCTACTTGGTCTATGCGGGGACTTGAACCTACGATCTTCCACTTCACAAGCCAAGTTCCCATGGGCTGAAGATTGAGTTTAATAAACACAATAACCTCTTTATTTTACTTGTCTTGAGTCATTTGTGATATAATCAGTGGAGGAAATGGCCCACTTAGCATATCTGTTTCAGGAATATGCAGGACGTGCCAATATTTTATATTCCATTTATATTCTTGTGTATTTTTCTATGCAGCAAATTTAATCTTTTGCAGGGTGTTAAGTGTTTGTGACAAGCACTGCTCTGTGCATGGCTGGTCTTGACTGCAGCCCTGCTCTTATCTTCAGCGCTCACATGTAAAAAATATTTCTTTCTCCATCCATCATGTCTTGTTTCTCTTCCTCCTCGCCCCTCAGGGTCTGTTTCGTCTGGCGGCCGCTGCCTCAGTGGTAAAGAGGTTGAAGTCTTGTTTGGATCAAGAAGCGGTCGACCATAGCGATTTCAGCATGGACCCTCATGCTGTAGCAGGTAAGCATCTTTTCCTTAGATTTCCTCTTAGTGGAGTCAGAGTTTCTGTGGAGAGCACTCTTCCTCGCCAACGTGACTTTCGCCGTTCAGTCTAACTGCTCAGTTCCTCTTCTGTTTACTCCAAATACAGCCCCTGAAGCAGCTTACAGTAAAGTAAAATGCATATTTGCCTGTGTGCTGGAGAATATTTAGAACAGTATTGTAAAAGCTTTCATGACAGTGAGAGAACAGTGAGAGAAAACATCATAACATCATTATGACAATATATATCTACTATTATATCTAATACCACAAAAATGTATTTCTATTATGTCAGCTTGTTTTAATGCAACTGTGATGATATATCTTTAAATGTGACAGGAGCTTTGAAGAGTTACCTGCGAGAACTTCCCGAACCTCTAATGACCTTTGAACTCTACAATGACTGGTTTAAAGCAGCAGGGTGTGTATAATATCTACACTATGTATTTCTTAATTCTACTCTGGTTTCAAGTCTGTTTCTTGAGTTGGATCGCTTTCTTCACAGAGAAAAAGACCTGACAGAGAAGCTGGAGCAGTTCAGAGTACTACTGAGGAAACTGCCGCCTGAGAACTACAACAACCTCAGGTGTGTCCAGCAACAACATGACCAAATGTCTCTGCATATGTCATAAATTTGCATGTCACTGCTGGGGTCAGCATTTCAGAAACAAAGAAGGACCATCCTTATTTTCAACTTATCAAATGCGTTTTTTTGGAAAGTAAAGTCGCTCTGCCGGTCGTTCGATCTTTTGGTCCAGACTTAAATATCTCAACATTCGTGGACTCTCAGAGAATGAAGCTTATCAGCAACTGTAATTAGCTAATGTAAGCATGCTAACACACTACACTAAGAAGGTAAAGCGGAAAAGCTTAGACGGTATAAAATTAGTGGACTTAGCCACTGTGATGTCGCCAATTGGTTTGTGGACCACCACACGTTTTGAAGCCTTAAATTGGGCATTTTGACTGTCGCCATCTTGGTTTTGTGGAGCCAGAAGTGACCATATTTGGATGAAAGGATGGTTTTTCCGCTCACAGGCGCTAGGAGGGAGCGAGACGACCACCATTCAACTAAAAAAAAAAGTCATATAACCATTCTAATGACTCCTAAGCTGTTCAGTTAAGGTAAATTAAGCTAAAAAAATTGTATAGTTCCCCTTTAAGCTAAACACTGAATTACCAGCTAATGCTAGCACTAGCTAGCTAGTATGGTTAGCAAGGTGCAGCCGTACCAGCCAACCTGTTTTTTTTAACAATTAGCTTTTATTAATTGAAAATGCATCATGAAAGAATCAAAGTTGAAAGATGAAAACACAGATAACATTGAAAAACAAGTTTACAGCTATTTAAATCAATATGTTCTGTGACATATATCTTATCTATCACATATACTGTATATATACCGTATATTTCTGAACCGTCTCTGTTTAAATGTAAATTGGCCATGGATTGCTAAACCTCTAATCTGATTGCCGCACAGTGACTTGTCATTACCCTGCTTTATTGTCTATTTTACTTGAAATGAGACAAACATTTTACAAAATGAAAGTCATACTGTAACAGAAAACTCAAACTAACAATTGATACCATAAACTCATTATGAAAATGTTTACAGAGGTAAAAAATCTGGTCAAAAGTAGGGTAATTTTTTTCTTATATACAATTTGACTTCTTTTTGCAATCAGTGGTGTCGCCCCTGCTGGTCCTTAGAAAGAATGCAGGTTTAAAGCACTTCCACATTGGCTTCACATTTAAGGCCTGGATTTTGCCAGTTGTGGTAAACATTACACCTGCTTAATATTAGCATTTTAGCATTGTCATCGTAACTATGTTAACATACTGACATTAGCATTTAGCTCAAAGCAAAACTTAAGTACAGCCTCACAGTGCTGCAATGGCGGTAGACTTTTGTTTGGTTTATCTAAAAGGTTTAACTAGGGGATAAAACCTGAAAAGCATGTTTGGATATTTTTAGTTCTCACCTGATAGCATTTATTTGTCATTTAAGTTTCATTCTGTGCACCATAGGACACAGTAAGTTTTACTGTAACACTGTTTAACCCACTGGACTTCAACCTTTTCAAATATTTTTTAACCAGCTTTGTACAGCTCTTTGATTTCCTCCCTTTACTACTTGTTTTTTCTCTCTTTCTCTTTGTCAGGTACCTGGTCCAGTTCTTATCTCTGCTGTCTGAGCAGCAGGCTGTAAACAAAATGACACCCAGTAACATTGCCATCGTCCTGGGTCCCAACCTGCTCTGGCCACGAGCTGAAGGGTGCGTAGTGACCTGTTTGTCTTTCTGTCTTTACCCTGCATGTACCATTACCATACTCCATTCACACATGTTCAGCCCATCTTTCCTGCTCTTCCTCTTTCATCATCGTTGTGTCCTAATAGGAAGAGATGAGCGTCAGTGACATATTTCATCAACAAGACCTGCTGGTCACATAAAACAGAACAGCAGCGACAAAAGTTAATGTCACCATATTCTGCAGCCTGAGCCTTTCCTGTCTATTTCTCTCCCTTTGTAGGGAAGCGGCTCTGTTTGATATGGCGGCAGCTTCTTCAGTCCAAGTGGTGACGGTCATTGAGCCGCTTATTCAGTACAGCTCCAGCCTCTTCCCTGAAGGTATACAAACAATGATGTGCTCTCTTCATGTGTGTGAGTATTTTGTCTTTAAAGTGTGATTATGGTTTATTCCATCCATCCATCTTCGTCCACTTATCCGGTATTGGGTCCCAGGGGCAGCAGCTCCAGCAGGGGACCCCAAACTTCCCTCTCCTGAGCCACAATAACCAACTCTGAATGGGGGATCCCCAGGCGTTCCCAAGCCAGATTGGAGATATAATCCCTCCACCTAGTCCTGGGTCTTCCTAGGAAGGCGCCCAGGAGGCATCCTTACCAAATGCCCGAACCACCTCAACT
>NC_045753.1:7979402-7979905 GCF_008692095.1 Etheostoma spectabile
TTCGACGTGAAGGAGCAGCGGCTCTACTCCGAGCTCCCCACGGATGACTGTGCTTCTAACCCATCTCTAAGGGAGATGCCAGCCACCCTCCTAAAGAAACCAATTTCTGCCGCTCGTTCTTTCGGTCATGACCCAGCCTTCATGACCATAGGTAGATAGATAGGGTAGGAACGAAAACCGACCGGTAGATTGAGAGCTTTGCCTTCTGGCTCAGCTCTCTTTTCATCACAAAGATGTGATAAATTTATAGCTCTGAAAAGGGACCACCTCACCAAAATACTCCCGCAGGACCTCCCACAGTATCTCCTGGGAGGAGGGGTCATACGCCCTCTCCAGATCCACAAAACACATGTAGACTGGTTGGGCATATTCCCAGGCTCCATCCAGGATCCTTGCGAGAGTGGTGATCTGATCCGTTGTTGACGACCAGGAAGGAATCCGCATTGTTCCTCTTCAACCCAAGGTTTGACTATTGGCCAAACCCTCCTTTCCAGCACCTTGGA
>NC_045753.1:7979915-7980144 GCF_008692095.1 Etheostoma spectabile
CCAGGGAGACTGAGAAGTGTGATACACAATCTCTGGTCCCCCTTTTTGATGAGGGCAACCACCACCCCAGTCTGCCACTCCCTAGGCACTGTCCCAGACGTCCACGCAATGTTGAAGAGGCGTGTCAACCAAGACAGCCCGTCCACACCCAGAGCCTTCAGCATTTATGGACGGATCTTGTCAATCCCTGGGGCTTTGCCACTGTGGAGTTGCTTAACTACCTCAGCAA
>NC_045753.1:7980154-7980296 GCF_008692095.1 Etheostoma spectabile
TCCACCAGGGAAATTGACGACAATCCCCCATCATCCTCCAGCGTATCAGCTGGATTTAGGAGTTCCTCAAAATTCTCCTTCCACCGCCCTGGAATTTACCTCCTCAATTGAGGTCATTAGCATCCCATCCTTACTGTACACA
>NC_045753.1:7980306-7980788 GCF_008692095.1 Etheostoma spectabile
TTCCCCGCTTCCCCCTCCTGAGGTGTTGAACGGTTTTCCAGAAGCACCTTGGTGCCGACCGAAAGTCCTCCTCCATGTGTTCTCCAAATTTCTCCCACACCCACTGCTTTGCCTCTTTCACGGCAGAGGCTCCTGCCTTTTGGGCCCTTCGGTACCTTGCAACTGCCTCTGGAGCCCCGTAGGATAGCATATCCCATAAAAACTCCTACAATCGGACGGCTTCCCTGACCACCAGTGTCCACCAGGGTGTTTGTGGGTAACCGCAAAGAGACACTTGAGACACTTAAGACCCTAAGACCACAGCTCTCCACCACAGCTTTAATAATAAACATTGTCCAAATCGTTCAATACACCAAGCCTCCACAGGGATGCACTAAAAGCTCCGCCGGAGGTGTGAGTTGAAGGTCTGTCAGACAAGGGCCTCCTCCAATCGTTCTCAATTTACCCGCACTACCCGTTTGGGCTTACCAGGTCTGTCCAGA
>NC_045753.1:7980798-7981155 GCF_008692095.1 Etheostoma spectabile
ACCCCCTGACCCAACTCACCACCAGATGGCGATCAGTTGACAGCTCCACTGCTCTCTCCACCCAAGTGTCCAAAACATACGACCTCAGATCAGATGAAACGGTTATAAAATTGATATTTGACCTTTGGCCCAGGGTGCTCTGGTACCACGTACACTTATGAGCATCCCTATGCTTGAACAAGGTGTTTGTTAGACAATCCATGACTGGTACAGACATCCAACAACAGACAACCACTCTGGTTTTGATCAGGGAGGCCGTTCCTTCCAATCTTGCCTCTCCATGTATCTCCATCATTGCCCACGTGTGCGTTGACATCCCCCAGCAGAACTATGGAGTCCCCCACTGGAGCCCCATAC
>NC_045753.1:7981165-7986032 GCF_008692095.1 Etheostoma spectabile
CTCCATTCAAGGTCTCCAAGAAGGCTGAGTACTCCATACTCTTGTTTGGTGCATATGCACAAACAACAGTGAGTTTTCCTCCCCACCACCCGCAGGTGTAGGGAGATGACTCCCTCGTCCACTGGGGTAAACTCCTATAAAGCGGCACTCAGCCGGGGGCTTGTGAGTACCCCAGCGGTTCCTCCTGCATATGGGGGTGTTGATTATGGTTTATTACAACTTGAATTTCAGTTTTGTAGTTTTGGCTTTTTTTTTAAGATTGTACTTCTCTAAGATCTAAGAATATGCTGACATCACAAGTTAGATGATCCAACAATTTGTAAACATCAAGGCCGGATTAACCTTAAAGAGGGCCTCGGTTCATGGTAATTATTTCATGCTACCTTATTTAAACCCAGATTTATTTTGGAATAGGTACCATATAAGCACAGGGAATAGAAATAATATTCCATGGGGCGCCTGGGTAGCTCACCTGGTAGAGCGTGCGCACCATGCACAGAGGCTCGGTCCTCGCTGCAGCAGCAGCAGCAGCTTCAATTCCAACTTGCATGTCATTCCCCCTCTTTCCCCCCTTTTATGTCTTAGCTGTCCTGTTAAAAAAAGGCCTAAGGATGCCAAAAAGAAAAAATCTTAAAAAAAGATATTCCATACACAACATTGATGTAAATGTTGCCTAATCTTTTGTGTTGTGAAACGTTACTACAATATACAAAAACAAAAATTTTTAATAAAAAAGAACACAAGCACCCTCTCTGGAAGCCAATCTGAACAATTGTATTAGGAGGTGAAACTGAAAGTCATCACACTCATTGCACAATAAAGACCAACAACTACTGTACATTCAGCAGGACAAAGTGGAACCACAAAGTCTGTCTGTAAACTCTGATAAATGTTTATCTTGGATTGTAATTTTACTTTTCCAAATACATTTACCTTACATGTGGGGTTTTTTAGAACCTGCCTGGTCGTTTGAATGCTCCCATTTCTTGATTGTGTGGACTTCTTGTCAAGTGTTGTCAGATCTCGGCGATAACATAACTGAGTGCAATTATGATTTGATTACCAATGAGAAAGATGACCAAAACGAAACAAATAACCTAATTATTCTTTAAATAAAAATGTTGTCTCTTTGCTGTAGCACTCATACAGTTGACTTTGTTTTCTTTTGGTTTAGCTGTATCCTTTGAGATCCCAGACCATCCAGAGGTCCCGGATGTGTCGCTGCCAGTTGCCCAGTCTCTGATCCCAGAAAAGGATAAAGTGAGCAGAACTCTCTCCTCCTGTTCATCCACAGCCTCCTCCTGCTCCTCTCATCACCTTCCTCTCTCAAAGACAAACAGGTATTACCAACAGTGCAGCATGAAATTATTATTGTGATGACAGCACAATCATAACACACCCAGGTAACATTATGACAAGCTGCTCTTTGTTGCACACTAGTGGCTCCAAATGGCAGCAAGAGGTAATGCTTTCAAATAGTTAGAGCTCCTTTCGTGAACATTTGGGTGTTTCTTCCCATCAGCACAGCCTCTCAGGACAGTGGTGGCTTCTTCGTGGTGAAATCTGGCTCTGTGAGTCGCAGTGGCTCCTCCACATGGGCCAGCCCGGTGGCTGACTCAGCGGCACCTACCTATCAAAGTACAACATCCAGCAGCTCATCCTCCCTCGGTCCCGCCGTGGTCTCCAACTTTTCCACTCCCAGTAGCTCGACAGCCCTTCCTAAAGCAACGGGATCTGCGCCAACCCCAGGTCAGATCAGGAGTCCCACCCAGAAGCAGTGCTCAGATCAAGGCTTGCTGGAGCCAATTTTGGAGGCTCTTCCTGACTCTCCGAGAGCTTTTGTGAAGCTCACTTCACCGTATAAACGTAAGTCCAATGTGCCCAACGACTGTCCAAACCTTACATGTTGACTTGTTCAGTCACACAAGGCAATCCTGTGTTTTAGCATTGATCTTTCATTACGAAGAAGAGACATATTTGTAAAAGAATGATACAAATTAAAAAAACAGAAGTTGAGATGTCTAAACCTTTAGATCCTGGTATTGGTCAAGCTCCAAAATCACTGGATCTTACATTTCCCATAATGCAAATCAACGGTGTCTTTTATTGATTCCCTTAATTTAACACCTCAAATACACATCACAGGCTTTCTGTTAAAAGTTAAAAGTCAAACTCATACAGCCCTGATGGCATCATGACATAATCTGTTATTTTCTCAGATTCAGAGCCACAGAAGACATTTCAACTTTCCACAGATTGGGAATTACTATATAAAGTGTCAAATAGGTTAGATGGCCCAAAACATATTTTCCTACAGAAGCAGCAGCCCCTTCATTCATTCAGTTGTTTTTGGGGCTGAGGGCACAAATTTATGTCTCTTTCCATTGTGTAACGTCCTGTGCAGATTGTTTACCTCTATCACTTTCCTCTCACTAACTTAAAGTGTGGGCTTGTTAGGTCAAGCTGACAGAGAGAAAAAAAAGTACTGCTCTTGTTGTAGCAACCAGTAAGTACACAGGAAAAAGGAAGTCTCACACCACTGACCAAAATATAAACCACTAGGTAATGCATCATTTCTCACATTTGTATGTGCTTCACTTAGTGGTGCAGGCTGAAATACTTTTTCTTATAAATCTTCTGTCTAACTACAAAACGTCAAGTTCTTCAAATTTGAGTATAATTTTCTTCCAGGAATTATTTTTAAAATAGTAGAATTTAAAAGCAGCACTCTTTAGCAGTAGCCAGCCAGACAAATGTTCGACTTCCTTCCTTGAACTTGAAAACAGCATAGCGGTTGTCTAAACACTGATAAGCACCTGAAACTTGCAATCCAAGATCCAATTAATTTTAAGTAATTTAATTATTTTGTTGTTGTTGAGGTATTTTGAGTTTTATGTCAAATAGGCTGCATTTAATATTTGCATGTTGTTTCGACACGTTAAGTCTTTCAAATTAAGTTTAACAGGAAATTATGTAACCCCCATAAACAGCCAAAAGCCTGACAATTACAGGGATAATCACACTAAAATAATGCAATCCTAAAATTTCCAGACAAGTCGTAATGTCAACAAACTATGTCAAGTTACACAGCAATAGTTTTAGTTAAAACGACAAAAGAGTATCTAATTAATAATAGTAATTAAGTGAGGGTGTCTTTAATCATTTATGAATTCAATGTTGTTGTTTTTTAAGAGAGAACTAATGTTATTTATTTGGTCAAATGCTCCATAGTCCGACTTTAACTACAAGCACCTAATAATGCAATGATTTAATACTCAACATTAACAGCATCAGTCCCGGGCAGTGGACAGCAGTGAATGTTTAAATTCAGCTTTTTGAAAACATCTTTTGTTTTTTTAGGGGTGCATCTTCCTCCTCAGTTTCACAATAACATGTATTGTAGATGACCATCTTGCATCACAACAATTTTTTTAATCTGATTGCTCTCATGGCGCCTTCCTTATAAATCCCACTGTCTTCCTTTTCTCATGCTACAGCGAAAAGATCTTTCAACCTGACCAAAGCTGGCCAAGATAACGAGCAGTTGACGGTTCAGTTCTCTAAACCCCGACCCCTACAACGTCCCAAGCTCCAAGCCCCTCTTCCAGCCCATACATCTGTCCCGGCCGCTGTGGACACAAGGACCCAGCCGACACCCCCGCCCCAAGCTCAGTCGACCGGCCACAAAAAGCCTCCTCCAAAAAAGCCTGGAATCAGAGCCCCAAACTGCCCTCCACCTCTTCCTCCACCGTCACAGGCAAAAGAGATTCCTTCTTTAGCACAGTGAGAAAACTTAACCCAGCTGAAAATCTTGGTTTTGCTTACCTCCAGCGGTTTCACTTTTTACCTTTTGTTGAGTGTGGTTTCAGGTGCAACAAATGACCACACCCAACTACACCTATCACTGACACTGGCTGTGGTGAGAGGTGAAACGTTGAATCGTTCAACCAGAGAGGTCAGCAAAAACACTGCTTTTTGGCCTGCTGTTAAGTTCCTATTTAAACATGCAAGGTTTTTGACATTGTCTAGTCTATATCCTCAACATTCCACCTCCTGGATTTCTCCCTTGCTGCCAGAAATTCTGCCGGGTGTCACTCTTTTTGGCTGGATATCTGTTGCCTTTGCTTTCTTTGTGTTGTAATTTTAGACTCTGGTCAATTTTAGGAGTACTTAACTACTCCTCAGATCTCTGCAGGCTAAATCCAGACAGCTAGCTAGACTGTCTGTCCAACCAGAGCTTTCTGTTGCACGACTAAGGGCACTTTCACACCTGCCTCGTTTAGTTGGTTCAATCGCACTAGAGTTTGGCAGACCAAACAAGGGAACCAAGACCTGCTTGATGAGGTGGTCTTGGTACGCTTTCAATCTAAGTCCTTGAACTGCCCCAACTATACACTCTGCAAGTCTGAGCTAATGTGCTTAGCAATCCGCGGTGCGGCAGAGCAGAAAACTGTAGCAGCTTGCAGTGCTTCTCTCACGGAAATAGACAGCAGTCCAGCTCGCTGTCCTTCACTCGCATCTCCGTGGTCAAACCAGCCTCCACTAAAGTTGGAGACAGACAATTGCAGAGCAGAGCGAAGTCTCGGTGACCAGAGCAGACATAGCAACGTTTGCTCACAAAACAATGTGTGATTATTTAAATGAAATGAGCTGGTTTGACCATGGAGATGCAAGAATTATGCACAAGTCCACACAGGATCTTCTTCCTTTATTTACTTTAATCCTCCCGCCCCAGACACATCCAACCAATAAGAGGAGTGAGTGTTCTTGTATCCATTTGTAATTGCATTTTGGTTCCCTTGGATTATTCCAGAGGCCTGTACTACGAAGCAGGATTTGGCGTTAACGAGGTAACTTCAGGTTCAAC
>NC_045753.1:7986042-7988084 GCF_008692095.1 Etheostoma spectabile
GTTTTGTGTATCACGACAGTGGATCACTTGTTACTGGGTTAAATCGCCGTGGTAACTTATGCTGAACACCTAACTTGATCGGAAGCAGGTTATGTTGGAGATTAGAGATCAACCGGTGTTAAAGCACCGCCTACTGACCAATCAATACTCGGTTGATAACGGCGTCACCGTTGTCAGGAGATCCGGTGGAGCTCGGTGCGCTAAGAGAGAGAGAGGTGAGCTCGTTAAGGCTTAACTAATCAGAGAGCGGTAACCCAATAAACATTCCCTGATGGGTAATTTTATGAAAGATATAGATTTTAAGCGGAGGGTATTACTTATAAGCTATCTGTCGGCTTCTTGAGCAGTGTGTTGCCAATGGGCACATCGGTTTGAATTACGTTTTTATATTTTTTATTTTCTCTCACAATGGCTTACCACTGCCAGGGTTGCAACTGAAATAATTGGCTAGAGCAACGATGTAATTATTATGGTCAGATCTTGTGCCTGACCGATGGAGAAGTGATATCGATAAGTGCTATTTTGCCTTTTGTCAGCTTTCCTTCCTGTTTCAGAAAGCAGTGACTGTATTACATTTTGCCTATAAAACCCTGTCTGTGTAGAATTATAGTTTTGCTCTTCTTATGTAAAATATGCGGCTCTGGTAAATGTCTGCAATTGGTCGTGCTGTGCAAACACTGCCTCTTTTATGTGAACATGCGCATCGCTGGATTGGGGAACTCTGGGTTGATTGAACTAGTTGTTAACCACCGATGAGACACAGGTTTTGATGGGCCGCGGTTGTTAGGGTTGCTGAAGCCGGGTAACTGAAAGAAATCCCGGGCATGTTGATCTTGATTCGTAGTACAGGCCTCTGGTGTGAAACCAAACCAAGCACACACAGGGGAGGTGAGAATGCTGTGTGGACTAGTCAGACCCTCCTCCACAGCGCCGTGGAGGAAGGTCTGACAATGCAAGACTAGATATTGTCAATCTGTGCTTTCCAGTAGGTCTAACAATGTTTTTTTATCCAGCTTCATTTATTTATTCTTCAGTTACTGATGTGTAATGTCCTATATTTCCCAGAATGCAAATGAAAGTAATTGGTGGAAAGCAAATCTGGTCAAAATAACAGCTAATAATAATAAATGAATCCAGCTGTTTGTGTTGTTTATAGTGTGGATTTTTCCATGAATATACAAAATAATAGTATTCATGTAAGCCAGTTAAGTATGGGGAAAATTATTTTACGAACCTTGATTATGAACTGAGGTTTAATGTAAACCGTTTTGTAACCACTTTTCAAGTCTACATTCAGTTTTTTGTGTGGAATATTTCTTTAATCCAACTTTAAGTGTTAAACTATGTAAATAAATGCATATCCAACCTAATTACAAATACCTTTATTGTCAATTTATATCATCATAATATATCATTGGTATTGACTGCAGCATATGGAAGTGAATTGCACTATTTACTGCAGGTGCTCATACTGTAAGAACATATTTATAGGAGGTCAGTTAATATCTTCATGTACAGTTGTATAAAAGAACATATAAATGACAATTAAAAAGCAATACAGGAGTTGGACTTCATAATCACAAAAGGTGCACGGAGTCTGTATATAGAAGGTCTGCAGCATACAGTGAGCAATTATATGGTTCAGCTTTCGTGGCAACCATAGACCGTTAATATTACTGGACAAAGCGTCCAGTTCGGCAAAGTTCTGCAAATACAGAAGTGCCTTCAACCTGCATTCTATCTGAACTCCAGCAGGGGGCAACACATGCGTTTGCAAAAGGTTGATTTCTGTAGAAGTCTGACAAAGTGACCCACTTCTTCTTTGATTTATTACTTCAGTGACCATTTTCATAATGAGTTAATCTCTAGTCTACTGCAACACAGAATGATTCATTCATTTTTTTGAATAATGGTCTTGTTGATTTTAAAATCGACAATAAAGCAGGGGGTGTTATAGGGCGTGGCTATGATGTGATTGACAGTTCGCGGCCTATAGGACAAGGATATATTTAAAACCTAGCGAAGCTAAATCTTACCTCGAA
>NC_045753.1:7988094-7997078 GCF_008692095.1 Etheostoma spectabile
TAGCTTTCAGCAGCAGTTGCATCCAGATTGCCAGTGAAAGTCTGTAACTTAGAGGGCAAGCAGTGTTTCAAATTCTCAGCTAACATCACAGTCAGATACCGCCCAACAGTCTATGGGTCCTCCCACTCGCCTGAAATCATCACATTTGCAACCAGGATGGCTGCGCCCGTAATGGCAAAGTTGACGTCTCGTAGCAGATCTTCACAAACCAATGGGTGACGTCACACATGCTCTGCCCATTAATATTAACAGTCTATGGTTGCAATTAGAAAATACCAGTATGACTTCAATCCATGTAGTTTAATAACTGAGATGTTTGTGTTTCTCTGGTTCATGTAATGAGGCCTGAGATTCTAGATGTCTTATTTCCCTTCCTTTTTGTGTTCTCGTAGTGGATTCCTGAGTGAAAGGAGTTGACAGGAGATTGCAAAGAGGACCAACGGTTGGAATAAGATTTAATCCAATTTTTCTAATCCCCACTTCTTCTTTATTAGTGACCGATGGGAGTAGCACAGAAAATCTTTCCACCCTAGAATGCGAGGAATTGTGAAAAGTATAAAGAATGACGGGCTTTGTAGCTTCTACATTGTGCCATGTCTGTTTCCTTTGAGACAATCTTAACTACATTCTCTGGCACATCCTCTCTTGCCACACCTCCTCTTTGTTTCAGTCCCTTTTAAGTCATGACCTTTTGAGAAAAAAAAAAGCCTTCTCCTTCTCTGTGTAGGGCTTGGAAATGTGCAGCATCAAGTCCTTCACTCCCTTTAGATACATTCAGCAACAGTTTTTTTGGCATCAAAACTGTACATCCTTGAAGCGTGATTGTATAAAAGTAAAGAATCAAATACTAAGGATACTGGATTGTAGTTTTCACGGTCATCCTGTCAAAAGAGCCGGCCTTGTTGACCACATACATTTTTTTCAGATGACTGATTTGATTGAAAGTTAGAGCTAAATCATACATCAGTGGCAGTTTTTTAGAGTCAAAACATCACAGCTCAGACTTTAATTTCATCCTCGTCGTCCATGTAACTGTAGGACATTTTGTTCTTGGGCTGGCTGAGGATCATCATCATTGAATCGGCAACCTCCATCCTGCTCTGTCCCTTTAAGTGGCTGATGCCATAATGGCGTGCGAGCACATCTGTAGCACTCTGGAACCGCTCGCTCTCCATCCCCATCCCAAACCTCACTGGTTCAGGAGACCCCATCCCCACATCGGCTATTTTAACAGAAAGCCCGACTCCGTTCCCCTCCATCCCTTCCTCCTCCTCCCATTCGGTCCCATGCGGGCTCTTCCTGCCCCCGCAGTCCTCCCTCAGCAGGGAATCCACGTATGAGATAGTAGCCGAGTCCATCTCCGATCCCTCATTGGTCAACCCGCATGCTGACCCCGCCTCCTCTCCCTCCCAGGCGTTGCCATGCTCCTCCGGGTGGCCGTCGATCAGGCCGAACACCTCGCTCATGAGGGAGGGCCCGAGGTCAAAGGTGAAGGTGTCCAAGGAGGTGAGGGAGGGAAGGGAATCAGAGTAGGCGGTGTAGGTGGGTTTGGGGTCAGAGGTCACAATGGAGGCAGAGCAGGTGGATAGGATGGCGTCAGAAGGGTCGGTCAGAGAGCCGCGGTGGATGTTAGGGGAGCAGGAAGTGGGGAGGGAGATGGAAGGTTGCTGGCGCTCAGAGCGAGAGAGACGAGGCAGAGTGACAAAACCAGACTCCAGACCTGAGGAGAAG
This sequence comes from Etheostoma spectabile, assembly GCF_008692095.1. Lineage (NCBI taxonomy): Eukaryota > Metazoa > Chordata > Actinopteri > Perciformes > Percidae > Etheostoma > Etheostoma spectabile. The sequence goes on from NC_045753.1 coordinate 7,989,826, forward strand.
ACACAGAAATTCAGCACGAGGTATTATGTATGATTCAGTCACACTCTTCACATGGTTTTATCATCCAAAAGGGGGCAATGTAAACCCATCGGAGAATGATGATGACAAGCCAGTAAACCCCAGCCTGCAAAGTGCTGAGTTGTTCGGCTGTGTAAACAGTGAATCATCTGCCCTACACTGCCAGATCACTTAACAAGTCACATGCTCGCCTTCATGACCCAAACAGCTCAAATAACCACCGCACCTCTTAAAGCCAGCCACAAAGGGCCTGAGAGTCTGGAGGTTTCAAAACAGCGTCTGATTTCACAGATTAACACACTTTAACCAGAGAGCAAGAAAGGAGTAATCAGAGAAACCAGCTCATGGAAACCTGCAGACTCTGCCATTCATATGTCATAAAGCATAATTACTGGAGAATAAAGTAGCTCTAGATATCACTACAAAAGTACACTGAATTGGGAGTTTTGTTGAAGATTTGTTGAAAATGTCTCACAAACTTGTAAATCCACACACACAGACACAAGCCCAAACCCAAAGTGAGCCCTGAGGACCAAGGACTAAAGACTCACAGACTATTGATCTCAGGTGCTAAGTGAGTGAGTGTGTGAGGCCACATGGGCTCATATAGGTATAAAAAGGATTGGGACAGCACTTCACAAGGTCACGTTACCTTGGCAATGTTTAATAACAAAGATGTTGCTGACACTTGCCGGTTTGGGAATTTTAATTTTAAGTTTGTTGCTTTCCACACAACCAAATTTGTTCAAACTCTTGTTTTAAAAGATGGACAACAGGTCCGTTCCGGTCTGTGGTCGTGTGTCATGTGTTGTGCTGTTGCTTACCTTTGTAATTTCCGGATTTAGCGCTTTTGGTAATTCCCAAAGGGCTCGGTAAGTGTGTACTCAAACCCTCACGCCCTTTGAAATTCGACGTTGACAACAACCCTAAGCCCTTACGAATTTTGCAAGAGCGCGCACCAAAGTCTGTGCGTCTGTGAGTCTGGACTTTGGGATTGGGTCATCAACACACTCACACAGGGGAGGTGAGACGGTATGAGCCATGAGTGTGGTGTTAATGTGAGTCTCTCAGACAGCTTGCTGCAAGCTCTGTCTGGATCTGTGTGTGTTATCAGTGCGAGCGCTGCTGATTATAAGCCAAGGTGATTCATAAGGACATCTAGGGCAAATGTGTCTCAGTTACTAGGTAGAACTGAGACAGTTTCACTGTGGCTCATCAGATGGTAACCACTTCAGTTAACACTGATTAACTCGTTTGACCTTTGTGTTTCACATTCTTCAGGAACAGGGCCATATCATTTCAAAGAAACATCTACGTTTAATTTTTGTGGCCATTTTGCAGATTTAATGGCGCATTTTTCTTAATCCTCAAAAGACTGGGCAATAAAACTGATGACATGACATCATGTCAAGAAATTTCCAGTAAAGATATTTTGGACCAAAACAATGTTGGTGTTAGTCCCTCGGAATTAAAGAGCAACAGCTTCTTTCAACCCGATCAATTTCAACACAAACACAAAACATTTTTGCGTAAACAGAAGCCTCAATAGACCACCCACAATGCATCTTGTGTAACAGTAATGTTATTTTCCTGCCCCTATGTGCAGGGAGCTTACATTGGGTTTATTTGAGCATTTTTGACGAAAACAGCTGCCGGCTGCATCCAACTTAAAGATGCTGAAAAAGACTGTCAAGACCTGCGGGAAAGATTGAGTAATAATTCTCTGTGGGTTCGTCACTTTCACGACTTCTTTTACTACCCCTGTTTATTCCATTGTTGATGTAAAAGTATTGATCAAAGCAGCTTTAATAAAAAAAGAAAATCAACATAATCACCATAAGAGCTTTTCCTCTCCTCTGGTGTGCTTTGAGAACTGGGGAAGAGCACTTTAGCAGTGGGGCTCCCATTGGGCATATCCACATCCAGCCTGGGGAGGGAGATGGCGTTCTTGATAATGGGTGAAACAACGGGAGGTGGCGGCGACAGATCCTTGGGTCCTCCTGTGGGTCGGTTGTCAGACCCCCTTCGGATTTGACGGATCGTCCTGGAGAAGAACGCTCCGATCTTGTTGTCAGAGGAGGAGATAGAATCCGTTTCCCCGTTGTTCCCATTGGCCGTGCCACCGTGGTTGCTAAGGAAGGAGGTGTCCCCGAACACATCGCCGCCACGGCCCACGTGCATGGTGTGGCGAAAGTCACCCAGAGGAGGGCTGATCATGTCCAGCGTGAGGTCGCCTTTAAAGCGGCGCTTGCTGTGGGAGTGTGAGACCAGACCTTTGAGGCCTGACAGCTTTTCCTGAAGATTCATGATCACAAGAGGTGAGTGGCTTAATATTTCTTGAACAATTGTCTGGAATTGCCTTTAATCCCTCTGAATGGCAAAACTGTGAAAGCAAAGTTTAAGGTTTCTTTTCTTAGATTTATGCCAGAACCAGTTACAGTGGAGCTGTCCAAAGTACGGACCTAAAAAGTCATCTGAAAGGTTATTCCAAGATCATGAAACCATGTAATTTCTAAAAAGTTGGACTCCCAACCTGCAGCGTCAAATAGTTCACTGGGATATTATCTCTGTTGATCATGTGCAGGCCAAACTCTGTCCCACTCTTTGTAGCACGTTGTTATGCATAGCTGGTTGAATTAAACGGTCATAAATTGAGGAGAACACTATGCAGTTGTGTTCCTGGAAGCTGCCGGGCCAGTTGGAGTGTGGTCAGGTCGCCTGGTTTCCCCCGCTTGCATTGGGCTTTGGCTTTGTCGACATCAGCTCAGAAATAGGTCAGAGTCCAGCTGCAAATGGTTGTGCGGTCGCATCATGGAACCATCTATGGAGAGTAAAAACAGTGGGAAAACATCTATCTTTAAAATGTAGACAGGGATGTATTTGATTTAGAGGGATGTTGAAACGAATGACTTTTGCAGTTTATTTCATGTTGGATGAGATTCTGAGACCAATGTGCTTTCCTGTTCTGAAGACTGTATGTCCACTAGATCTGTCTTTCTGCAGGTTTTTAGGATTCCAAAGGTCCACTGGTCTGGAACCATCTAAATTTAGACCACAGTCACTCCTCTGTGCAACAAACCAAAGCCTGCCTTTTGTCCATAAAATGGGTGTACTTTCAGGGAACTCCTGCTTCCATTTTGTCTGGCATGAAGGTTACACAAAGTTCATTTTACATTTTGCTAAAAAAGTCTTATCGTGCTTTTCAAAAGCCGAACAGCAGCCCTCATTCAATGGGCTTAGATTTGTTTATAAAACGGCGAAGTATGCTTAGCAAGGAAGGAAGAGATAATGAAAATGTCCTGATAAGAACATCCCTGCTGTTACTGCTCAACTGCCTGTCTACAGAGTATTTTACTCTTTGACATTTTTTTTCTCCTATATTTTGGTCATTCATCTATTCCCTATTTTCCTCATCCAACTATTTCTATTAACATTTTTTTAATTGTCTGAGTGTGTTTAGGATCAGCGGAGCCATGACAGAGCTAAAGCTACAAGTGAAATCCAATGAGCACCAGCTTTATCCGCAAACTACTTAGCTGAAGCTAACCTTTGTGCAGGTAATGTTAATAAGACATATATATATATATATATATGTATATATATAGCCATATTTACTTCTGTAGCATTAATGTATAAACTCTCGTAACAGTAGATAAAGCATTTTGGCCAACAAGCTAACGCTAACAACGTAGGCTAGCTAGCGTAAATTCGCATTTACGGACAAATTATTAATTTCCATTATTTACGTCATTGCACCTTCTCTATTTTTTACCAACTGATTATAGGTTAAGGCTTTAAATTTCTTGGTACACTTAAAATTTGACTAGTTGTATTAGTAATTGATGCAGAATTCAGTTATTTTTGACTTGACTGGCAGCCTTTGACTGCCTTTTGTAGGTTTTGGGAGCTCCTACCTCCGTTAGTGTGTGAGTCTGTAATGAAGGCAGACAAAAAATTGGCTTTTTCTCATGTGTTGTATTTTTTTGCCAGCAGAGTAACGGATAGCCAATTCTAAAATATTTTGATAGCATAAGGCAGCCCTGACAAGGACCTCTGGTTCTCTTTAAAAGCTTTCCACTGCAGCAGCTAAATGTCGGCGGGCCTCCCACGCATGCACAGCCCCGTCTGGCTTCATTAATGACCTGCTATGGTTCAAGAGATGGGGATTGCGTCAGGTCCAAGGCAGCCCTTCTAATTTGCTGCTGACCGCAGTCCCAGGCCATCCGCTCCACCTCCCCTGGCTGGCGTTTTAAGAGGGGCATCTGGGAGAGGAGCGGAGTGGGAGGAAACACGGCACATACCAGCACTGAGCAGAGCCATATCAAGGCTCACAAAGGGACGCCAGGGACCACAGTACCGAGGTGTGATGTTCAATCTAAGATGGTGTGAGCCTGCAGGGACCTTGTGCATGTTCCCATGAACGTCGCTACAGCAACAGGCCAACTCTCTGATTATTACTCCCCAGTGACAGCAGCCACAGACACAATAGCTTTATGCTCTTCTGAGTGAAGGAAATGGTTTGTCTTGCTATAAGGTTAAACAAGAAAAACCTCAGTCTAATTGATAACCTACAGTTTTACAGGAATACACATGGGGCCATTAATTACTCTGGCTGTGTGCTTACGGAAAACCATAGTGTTTTGTCTTTGCCTGTAATCCTGTTAAAGACTTTGACCACAACTTGGGGGGGGGGGTCGCTCCCTCTAACTCCTTTTTATGTCTCTGGATCCTCCGGGCAAAGCACATTTTATCTGCACATATGGTTCTATCCCGCTGAACTCCCCTTCCCTCCTCTCACTGCTCCTTCTTTGCACTTGCTCCTCTGTTTTCTGAGTTATACAATTATAAATAGTTATACATCAGTCAGCACCCCAACATTTTGGTTCTTTAAAAGGTAATAAGTTTAACGCTTTAATCCCAGTAGCAGCCTGCCTGCGTGCGTCTAAGATATCAGAAAAGAACAGGGAACCTCTCGACAGGAGGGACTTGGACATACCCTGGATTATCTTCTAATCCTTCATCTGTGCCGTTACCCCCGACAGGGCCTGGCTGCTACCACCCTGGCCGGCTACTCCGTTGGTTCGGATTCCTGCCAGAGAGAAAATCAAATATAGAATGAGTCTGAGGCAGGGAGAGAGTCCATTCAAACTGAAGCGAGGCGGGGTGAGAAGTGATGGAAGGAAGCACGGTATGAAAAAAAATGTTAAGTTCCTTTTTCACAAAAAGGAGTGAAGGGGGAGGATGGCAAAACGGGGCAGAAATAGAAATGACAGGAATGGATGCTGAGAGAATTGAGAAGAGAAAAGGGCAGATGAGGAGAGGAAACAAGGGGATTGAGATGTAAGTGGAGGAGGGATGAACAATAGAGGAATGTGAAAGAAAAGAACAGAAACAATACATGCTGAGGAAGACAAATAAAGACTGAGACATAAAAGAGTCAGTAAGATTTCATTGACTGGATCCTATCAGTGTAAGAACACATATAATTTGCCTGGTCGTCTTTGATATTATTATCAATAATAAACATTACTGATGAACACTGACACCCATCAGATCTCTATGTTTCTTTTCCTTATAATTTATAACTTTTGTTAGTTTTGTACCCTTTCTTGGTGATCCCCTGACTTCTCCTCTAGCGCCACTATGACCTTGACATTTGTTGTTTTATCTCGAATGTCTCGACAACTATTGGATGGATTGCCATGAAATTCGGTTCACATTCAACTTTAACTACAGGGTGAATGGTAGTAACCATGCCGATCGTTTGTTTTCTCTAGCACCATCATCAGATCCAATATGTGGTTCATGACCTGACATTGTGAGCATGTTAGCATGCTTCCATTAGCCTCACACTCACTCAAAGGTTAGTCTGTGGTTAGTCTCGCATTGCAAGAGCGAGGGTCTGGCTAGTCCACACCGCATTTCAGTATTGGATAGAAATGTGCTCTGGTTTATTGGCATTTCTTTAAACCAATCACAATTGTCTTGGGCGGTACTAAGCGCCGGACGGAGCAATGGTGCCTCTGCAAAATAGCCTCAAGGAAGGAACTTGTTTTGGTGCACGTAGGGAGGCAAGCTCTGGAATTAAAATGGCTGTCCAGTGTGTGTGATGAGAATATATATATATATATATTTTTTTATAGAACGTCAACACCAGAACTGTACTATAAATGAAAAGTGTTGATGTAGAATTGTCTCTGGTTATCATGCCTTTGGTCTTTTACTCTTCTGACTTTTCACTGGTGAAATGCATCTTGTTTGGGGTCTTAATTGCTTGTATCAACCACTGCATGGCTTCCCGTTTCACCAAGACATTTGAAATGTTTTCATGTTTTTAACCAAAACAGTAGCCGGAGGCGTTTTCACAGACAACACTGAAAAGGTATCTTCAAAGGTTGTGAGAGAAAACGGAATTACCCGGAAGTTTTGCAACGAGACATCAGTAGCCCAGACTTAATCACTGTAGATGGGAAAACTTTCTGTTACAGTCCCACTTTTTTTTTTTATACATTAAACCTTCTTTGTCTTTCTGCTTCAGCTTTGAGTTGCTTTCTTTGGGCAACTCCCCATACAGGGGATTTGGGTGCGTTCATACATAACAGCCGGGACCATAAAATATTTCAGTGTCACTCTGTACAGTATTTGCTTGAGCCGGCTTTGCTGGATATAAACCAGAGTGACCACAGTCTAATAGGAGCCGTGTGTGTTGGGTGGTGTGCGCGCGTACAAACACGTTCCTGAGCAGAGCATCGGTCGGTGGAGTCTCTCTCTCTATTACGACCATCAAACATCCTTCTTCTCAACCTCGGTGCTGATTGAAACCATGTTTTGGTCTGAATCAACTTTTTTTTTTAATCCTCTTTTCATTCTCTCTTCTCCTCTTTCCTCCCTTTTTCGTTCTCTTTTTGCTTCTCTCAAATTGTTCCCTCTCATTTCTTTTCCATTCTTGCCTTCTATGTTCCTTGTCTTCTCTTTAATTGTCTCTCCTTCTTTTGTCTTCTCTTTCCTTCCTTTTCTACTCACTTTACACTCCTTCCTCTTATTTTTCTCTGGTTCCCGATTCTTCCTCTTTCCTCTGCTCCTTCCTCTTTTCTTCTGTTCTGCCTATCTTTGAGGGTCGTAACTGACTTAGGTTGTTGCCCCCCCACACACACACATTAATCTCCTTTTTTTGACAAAAACTTTCTCTGCTATAGTTTGTCTTGAACTTCAAATCAGCGATGGTTTTGTGATGT
>NC_045753.1:7997088-7998496 GCF_008692095.1 Etheostoma spectabile
CCCCCCCCTCCCTTCTCCCTGCCTGTCTTCTCATGACCTTCACTCACTAACCCCGCTAACCAGGTGAACAAACATACAAGATAAGGCCACATTTCTAAGGCTCACTCTTTGGCTTTCAATTATGTTCCTATTTTCGCCGTCCATGCTCAGTTTGAATCCAAGCAAAACACGGCTCCACTTCCTCCTCAGCCAAGAAAACCTTTTCATGCTTCAACAAATATCCATACTCTGCGAGGCTCTCTGCTTCCTGCATCTGCTGGAACTGCCAGTCCCAATTTTACCTCTTTGTTGCCTCACTCTTTCAGTTCTAATCTCTTCTGTGCTCGTACTGAAACTTGTTTCTTTCCTCCTCCCTTTTTTCTACTCAAACGCCCGCATTCCCTCGCTTTTCTTCGGATTTTACAGGTCTTTAAAGAAATTTTTAAAAGGTCAGTTTACCTTTAAGTGATGAGAGCACATAGACACTGCAGACAGACTGAAACATGTACATGACTGATAGGATCAGCCCATTTTCTCTTATCACATTTATACAGTGCGGTATATTGATATCATTTTACACAATGTCAATGAAATGTTTAAGATCCTATAGTGTCACCATTACATGGTTTGTCCACCAGAGAGCACTGGCAAGTTTATTTTTTCCTTAAAGGAAAACTTTTACATTTTATAAAATACGCTCAGTTGCTTTTTATCAATAGAGTAATTAATAATTATTAAGAAAATAGATGCTACTCTCACGGCTCTACAATAAATATGAAGAGAGCCAGCAGCTGGTTAGCTCAGCACAAAGGCTGGAAATAATGGGAGACAAGATATAATAGAGAGCTTAAGACGTGCTTGAGGGGCAATATGTGCTGTTTTGTTTTTCTTTAGACAGATTTAGTTACTTTTGGGCAGTCAGGCTAACTGTTTCCCCCTGTTTATTATTATTATTACATATTTACCAAACAGACATGAGAGTGATATTTATCATCTAGAAAGCAAATTATCATATTTCCTACTCTGTCATACTCTTGCTTTTACTAAATTTACTGTAAGAGATCCTTGTCAAACATTGTGATACATGTTTCTGTTATAAAAAAAGGATACCAGATTGATATCAGTATTGATATTGGCCTTGAATATGTTGCAAGAGCAACTGATGCTATTATTTCTCAACATGAAGCCTCGAACCCACTGATTTTGTTATTGATGTTCTTCACTGATGCCACAAAATTTTGTAATATTATGTGGTAAGTTTCCTAGTTTCAGGGAGAACAGATAGCCAGAGCTGGGTAAACTTTACAATCACACACATCCATCATCATCTGAAATTTTCACATTAGAGCCCGACCGATATTATTATTATTATTATTATATAAAATGAACGATCTACCATGTTCTGAGTGTTGGCGTTGTATAGTTTGTC
>NC_045753.1:7998506-7998644 GCF_008692095.1 Etheostoma spectabile
CGCTCTACAACGTCCCTGTTGGCAACATTGATTATTTTGTTTTGTTAATGTGTTTTTGTTCAAAGGACTTTTAAGTTTTGTATCTTAAGTTTGTATTTTTTTACATTTTATACATATCAGACCTTTAATGTATTTTGA
>NC_045753.1:7998654-8002417 GCF_008692095.1 Etheostoma spectabile
TTCTGTTGTGACAATAAAACAAATTGTTATATAATTTTAGTGAGAACTCATAAATAACTACAAATAACTACTATTAGGGAAATCGGTTTATATTTTGTAACGTGTTTCCGGATTATTTTTTTAAATATACAGTATATCGGATTTTTAAATAACAAAATATTCTTATCAGTATCGGCCTTAAAAATCCTTTATCGGTCGGGCTCTAGCTCATCTGCAGTTCAATTTTGGACTGCAGCCAATCAACAAACAGACCTGTACCTATCCCTGTTTTTCAAACTAAAATATCATGGTGGCTCGGTCAACAATATCCTCTTTTGTCACCCACACAGTCCACTGAAATCTGTTCCTCCGTCCTTAAATATCTAAAGTGAGTTGCTGAATAATATTGTCAAACTATGATAACTAACTTTGTTTATGACATTTGGAAGAGTTGGCCCACATTTCCCTCCATGCAGCTGACAGCAGTGACCAGTTGGCTGTTGATGTATCAGTTTATAAAAAACGTATTCTTGTGTATTCTTTTACTCGGGGGTTTGGACCATGTGGTTAGATGCTGCAACCATTTGGTGACAGCAGACCATGATGGAGCAGTTTCCCCAACATTATCACGTGTGGCAAAAGAAACAGAAAAATCAAGGGTACCCTGCGGTGGGAAAACAAACACAGCAGCCAGATTCAGAGTTTGCACCTCTGCAACTTACCCCTTCCTGGTAGGTTGCGTCAATGACACCCAGAGTTCACAAAAGGTCCCCTTCAGAGGAATGTTGAGGTCAGGTAAAAAAAAAAAAAAAAAACTGTGAATGTCTGCACTCATTTAATTCATCAAGTAGCGTATCATTAGAGTAAATCATATGAGGGGGATGTACAGGAAACATACATACACATGTTAATCATCTGCTGCTGGCTGAGCTGAATGCATACAGAAGGCCGACATGGAAATATCAAAGCATGTACTTAAGGAGGATATACCGTATGTCTACTCTGGAGAGCCTGGGGGGACTTGCAGAACCATGAAAACGTTACACAGTGTACAAGTGGACTGAGTTCATCAGTGCTTGTTTATTGGATTCTGTATTGTTATCACTGAAGCAGGCTGGCTTTTGATTGATCACCCTTGTGTATGTTTATTATTGGCAGGCTGTAGCGGGTCAACAAGCTCTTCAATCAATGTGTGTGTGTGTGTGTGTGTGTGGTATTTCACATGGTGGCCTCCGTCATGGCTTGCTGGCAGGTTGTAGGGGTCAGAAGGCCAATGCCCCCAACTTGTAATAATCCAACACTGCGCTGCCTGTTTGTCTAAATAACTAAATCACCAAGGCCAACTTCACCCGTCAAGTTCCGCTAAATCAGAGTAGCAGTATATCTCGGTTTCAGTGACATGTAAGAAAATTGATGGGATATGTCATGTAACTGCTGTAATTAAAAGGCAGAGTGATAAAAACACATTTAAGCACTGGCAGGCAGAGTTTATTCTGACCAAGAATATACTGCTGCTGACTGAATACTGCAGTTACAGAGCGGATTGAGTTTCATGTCAGACATCTGAGACACTTGCTACACTAAAACAACTTACACACAAAAAGTACAGTGTGACCATTGACATGGTCTGATAACAACTTGGTTTCAGTCAACATTTTTACAAGTTCTGATGTTGCCTTATCTGAAATTAAACCTAATATGTTTGCCTTCTTTCTCAGCTCAGCAGGAGGCTTTTTTTCTCCCCCCCTGGGGACCTATTGATTCATCTATTCAGTAATAGGAAAAACAACATGGCTAATAATTAATCCCAAAATATGTGGCAAACAATTAGGCAACAGACAATTGATAAGTTATTTCCTCTCCAAACAATGGTAAGTAGCTGAGGATATAATAAAAATATCACAGGTGAAAAAAAACTGGTAGGAATGTCAAACAAATGTTATAGGAATAATTATGAAATTTACCCCCATTGATGAAATTACCTTGTAGAGATACATTTCTCAGTATGCACCGAAAAGTCACTACAGATTCAGTGTACTTGCTGCAAGCTCACTCACAGTCTCTAAATACATCTGATATTAAATATAACTTAAAATAGATCCTATAAAAGTCACCATTGACTTATGACTGTGTAGCCTATTACAGACTCATTGAGTGTCTCTCTGAGAACTTTATGGAGTGATTTTACGTCAAAATTGAATATAAACTCACCCGAGGAAACTGCGACACGAGGAACAGCAGACTGCTTGACTCCGGTTTAATTATCTTTCCATCGCAAATCGGTTGGTGTGGTCCGAGTGAGCCGGTGGTGCAGCCGGACTGTCCCGCTGGTGCGCCGGGTGTGCTGAGCGGCGCAGCGCGGAGGAAAGGGGCGGGCTGTGGATCAAATGGCCCGCCAATGAAACCATCAGAGAGCCACACCGGGAGCTCCCACACTGCCTCATCATGGTTAACACTTCAATTTGATGTCTCTCTTAAACGTCCCAATTGGCTTGTCGACACGATATGAAGCAATAACTAAACAGAGAAAGCAGTGTTTTTTGCAGTCAAAACAGGGGGCGCTGTAACATGGCCTCTAAATCAAATGGGCACTTTTTGAGGCTCCTTAAAAAGACACATTTTGAATTAAGAATACACTTTTAACAAGAGAGTGAGCCAACCATCTCATCATCAGACTCAATCAGCTGAGTATCCGCTGACTTCTAGCTAGATAGAGGGAAACATAGTTATGAAATTGTTTCATAATGACTCAGTTTGCCTTAACATCCAATAACCACATGTCAATGTGACATATTTAAAATCTAGCGATGACTGTCTTTTACTTAGGGCTCATGTGCCTTAAACTAACGCAAATGAAACAGTAGGTTAGCTTTAAGATAAACAATAGTAGTAATATGAGCAGTTGTAGCCTAGCTAGGCTACTTTTTAGAGGAAAAGTTTGATTTATTGGGAAATATGCTCTTTTTTATTCTTGCCAAGAGTTAAATAAAAAGATTGGGATCACTCTCATGTTTGTACAGTTATGAAGCTACAGCCAGGAGACAGTTAGCTTAGCTGGAAACACGGAAACAGCTAGCCTGGCTCTGTTCTCGAAAAGGTATCAACCTTTGCCTGGAAGCACCTCTAAAACTAACTAATGGACATGTTGACGACGTTTGTTTAATCTGTACAAAAACTGAAGAGGACTGAAGGTCAGTAGATTTGTTTACCTTCAAACAGAGCCAAGTTAGCTGTTTCCCCTTTTTTATGTTATGCTAAAGCTAATCTTATCGACGCCTGGTTTCAGCTTTATTTTTAATGGACAGATATGAAAGTAGTAGCTTATCGTTCTTCTGCATTTTCTCTCTGCAAGAAAAACAAATAATTATTTCCCAAAATGTATAAATGTTATTTTTTATCTCACTTATAAAGTTATTAGAGCTGGGCAGCGATTCAAAGTTTTAATCGCGATTAACCGCATAATTTCCTTGATTAATCGCGATTAATCCGAAAATGAAATAATTAATTCAAAAGTAGCGTATATAGTGCAATTTATTTGACACATTCCCCTGCTGTGCAACTTGGTGGGCCTGCAGTCTGTAGCTATCCACGCCGCTAAGGCATCTGTTAGCGTGTCTTCCCTTTGTTTATCTAAACCCCCTTACCCACACGCTGCATCTAACGTAGCCTGCCGAAGCCTCGCGCCACTGTGGGTTTCGCTGAATGATTTGCTGGTATCAACTGTCAAGGTGATATTTCAGACTGGAAGTAAGAAATTTCAACTTTGCAGTATTTACAAAGCCTG
>NC_045753.1:8002427-8003658 GCF_008692095.1 Etheostoma spectabile
ACTTTTACAATAATAAAGAAATAATAAAACACTGCGTTGACGCGCGATAAAAAAATTGTCCGCGTTGGTTAATTAATTAATTAGTTAACGCGCGTTAACTTGCCCAGCCCTAAAAAATTATAGCTACCAATATGGTAGTTGTCATGTAGCCTAGCTTTAAATTTAGCTTAGCCTAGCTTAGATTTAAAACCTCACAGTGGAAATTAAAACTGCACTAAGGGCAGATTTATATGCTGTCAATGTTTCATGTAGCCCAGTCTATATCCTTGACGTTCTGCTTCCGGGATTGCTCCGGTGGAATTTAAATATGAAATTTTATATTTGATTGATTTATGAGGACTAATGTTGACTTCCCCTCAGATCTCTACAGGGTAAATCCAGACAGCTAGCTAGACTATCTTTCCAATCTGAGTTTTCTCTCCTACAACTATTTTGCAGCGGCTCTTTGCAGAGCTTAGCACTGCCCATGAGGATTTTGATTGGTGGGCAGTGCTCCACCCCTTCTTTTTTTGGGGGGGCAAAGAAGCCTCCTACTCCTGAAATTTAGATTTTGAATACGTGTGGTCCTCCATGTTTCCTTCTTCAAACTTGCCGGGGCCTGGAAGCAACGCTACCCATAGCAGCATTAGCAGCACCTGTGAGTTTATCATGCGACAGCCAAAATGCGAAAGGTGGAGCAGTATGTCCTGTATGTCCCTTACCAGCTTACGTATTTCAAGATGGCGCATGAATATAGAGCGTCTACCCCAGTTTATGCAAATAGAAATGTCAATTTCAAGCGAAAAGGAGTGCTTGGAATTAATTGTGGTGGTCAATATTAAGTTTGTTAACGGGCAACACCAATTTTGGTAATGAACAACTAAACAAGTTACACACTGGACCTCAGGAGGTTTAACTTTAAACTTCAGTTAAATCAACTGACTGCTGTAAAGCTTCATCCAACACGCAGAGAACAACAGCAATCTGAGCTGTAGCCCCATAAAGTGCACATGTGAGCTGTCCCACGGTGACCTGTCCAACAGGAAACAGTGCCTTATCAACAGGAACAGAAGCGTCCTCACTCTGCCCTCAAAGGCTTCTAACAGCTTGGTCTGTCTGTCGTTAAAGCTCCGAGGTGGCCTGTGAGTCTGCCAGTGTACACCACCACCCATAACACCACAGCCACATGCCACCTCTTAGTGCTACTACTTCCCCCCACAGCCCTGTTATACCACACACACACACACACACA
>NC_045753.1:8003668-8004284 GCF_008692095.1 Etheostoma spectabile
ACACACACACACACACACACACACACACACACTTATGAGCTTACACGTAGGAAGGCGGAAGTAAACCCAATCACAATCCTGAAAGCGGCCGTCGTTCAGTTTCAGTCAACACCCTTCCTTACCTCAGTACTTTGTCCTTTGTTTACTGTTTTACGTTTACGGTTTGAGTGGTTCAATTTTTAGTTGCAATTTGCATTTTTGTTTTTAAATATCCATAGTCTTTTTACAGGAGGTTTTAGACTAAATCTACTAGTCTTCTTCTTGATTGGCTCAGAGCATGTTTGTAGTACTAAAATCCATCCAGAACACTTAGATAAGACAGATAAATTGATGTGGATGTCGTCTAATGGCTGGTCTGGGAGGATGGATGACGACCGGGTGGAGGAGACTCAGAGTGGGGGTTCAGTCTCGGAAGCAGTTTTCGCCCAAATAGTTTACAGACCCCCAGACGGTACATGAGAGAGGTGTGCAACAAGAAGGGATGAGGAGGAAGATGGATGGATGAAGGAGAGGGAAAGGGAGGGCGGGTCAAGCAATCAGAGACACGAGGCTGGCTGCGCAGCACGGAATACGTAGGTTTGTCTGGTGACTGGAGGTGTGGTTTAGGCGTGGCCCT
>NC_045753.1:8004294-8005799 GCF_008692095.1 Etheostoma spectabile
CTAAGTTAACAAATTAACTTCATTTGATGAAACTTTGGGAGAATTCTCCATGTTGTTTGTCTGTTTTAGTATTTACAAAATGACTATGATTGGACAAAAACAAGTAAAACGTGTTTACGTGTTGTATTCATTATTACTATACTAATTGAATTGTTCAATCAACCTTATCATTAGAACATCAGGTGAGTTATAGTTTGTTAGATTGGGTGTCCTTGGATATTATTATACACATCTTATCTGTATATACACTACTGGAGAGTAACTGAGGATGTGTGTGTGTGTGTGTGTGTGTGTGTGTGTGTGTGTGCATTCCATGCCCATGTGTGTCAAGCAGCACGTCTGTATTTGGTCTGTCTAGTCTCCAGATGCCACCTATGTCCACACTTCTCGGGCATGAAGAGCTGGCACGCCCGCTCCGCCTTCACCGCAGCTCCAACAGACATGCATTTAACACCGCCAGCAGCCAGGCTTCACCGTGTTTTCAGCAGATTCACTGAGTGACATTCACTTTGCATTTGCTGACCTAATTTTCTGGCATTTTGGCTCAGGTGGCCAAAAAAAGTTACCATCCAGTTTCCAGTCAGATTCAACAAGCTCTTTTTCTTACAAAAAAAATCACGTTCATGTACTGGTTTACATTATTTATAGCTTTGTCTATAGCCACGATGTTCCACTTCTAGGATTTCTCTGTTACCGGCAGACATTTTGCCAGATTTTACTCATCTGTTACCTTAGGCTTTCTTTGTGTTGGCATTTCAAACTCCGGTTGATTTTTGAGGACTATGGTTAACTGCTCCTCAGATCTCTGTAGGGTAAATTCCAGGATGGGTTTCTCCCATTTCTGGAATGCTATGTGGACTAACCAGACCCTACTCCGCAGCGCTGTGGAGGAAGGTCTGGCACTGCGAGACTATTTCTCGCTAAAACATTCCACACGCAAAACAAATATATATGTTGTCTAGTTCAAATGATAACGCTGGTGATATTTTTCTTACTGTCTACGAATCTCATGAAAACCCAACATGGAAATGATCCTAACACTTATTGTTTGTGTAGCCAAAGCCTGGTATATTGTACAGTATTCCTCTCAACGATTGGAAAACCTGCATTGTCCAAAAACTATAAAAAACACACTGATCAGCCACACTGTTGTACTGTTGGTGGGACGTGTTCCTTCAATACCATAAACATGGGTACTGTTCCTATTTCAATTCAATCTCACATATGCTGTGATTGTTTGGTTATGTGGCCGGCAACTTTACTGATTTGGTTCAGTCTGACCACTCTCATCAGTGCCCTTTTCTAGCAACAGGCAGCTGTTTTCAGCAAAAAAGCTGGTGAGCAAAAGTCGAGCATTTAGCAGCTTAAGACCCAGATACTTCCTTCAGGAGTTGGTGAAGACCAAAATAGAGCCTAAAGCCAAGTTAATATTCAACTTACCAGGTAGCCAAAAACACAATCCTAATATAATCTTGCAGCCTATTATCACCTTAAGAATATATCAA
>NC_045753.1:8005809-8006578 GCF_008692095.1 Etheostoma spectabile
ACTTATGTGTCAACAGGATTTGGAAAAACATTTCTACTTGACTACTGTAATGGTGTCTTTACAGGTCTCCCTAAAAAATCATCTGCAGCTGATTCAGAACGCTGCTGCTCGAGTCTTCACTAAGACCAAGAGACTGGATCACATCACTCCGGTTCTGAAGTCTTTACACTGGCTTCCTGTGTCTCAAAGAATTGATTTCAAAGTACTTTGGCTAGTTTATAAATCACTCAATGGTTTAGGACCAAAATACATTTCTGATCTGCTGCTACACTATGAACCACCCAGACCTCTCAGGTCATCTGGGTCAGGTCTACTTTCTGTCCCCAGAGTCAGAACTAAACAGGGTGAAGCAGCTTTCAGTTTCTATGCTCCTCACATCTGGAATAAACTCCCAGAAACCTGCAGATCCGCTGCTACTCTCAGTTCTTTTAAATCAAGACTGAAGACCTTTCTTTTTGATGCTGCCTTTCTTTAAATGACTGCTCATTTCTTAATGTTTAATTTCTTCTGCTGCACTGTAACTTTTATTCTTGTGTTTTATGTGTCTTAATGTTTTTTATTTTTAACTGTCTATTCATGTGTTTTATCGGTTTTTAATGCTTATGACACTTGTGTTTTATCTGTTTTATGAATTTTTTTGAGGACAAGGAATAAGTATAAAGGTTGTGTTATACAGCGAAAGAAAGACTCGAAGGGTAACACTTTAAAGAAAAAGTGTGAATGTGTGGTGTCGAAAATAGACACGAAAGGCAGCACTAGATTGGCTTAA
>NC_045753.1:8006588-8006770 GCF_008692095.1 Etheostoma spectabile
GAAGAAGAGTCCAAGGAGACGAGAGGTAACGTCTCTAAAAATAGAGACGTGAAGGGTAGTGACACTGAGGGTGATCACGTAAGGTAGCACGAGCATTCACTAATTAGTGTGAAGGTTGTCTCAAGTGGGTTAGGGTTAGGGTTAGGGTTTTATACAGAGAAAGACAGAGAAAGACAGAGAAA
>NC_045753.1:8006780-8007035 GCF_008692095.1 Etheostoma spectabile
AAGACAGAGAAAGACAGACTCGAAGGGTAGCACTTTAAAGAAAAAGTGTTAATGTGTAGTGTCAAAAGATCTTAAAATTGCGCAAAGACGGTCGTTAAGTAGACACGAAACGCTAGATTGGCTTAATTAATGTGAAGAAGAGTCCAAGGAGACGAAAAGTAACGTCTCTAAAAATAGAGACGTGAAGGGTAGTGACACAGAGGATGATCACGAAAGGTAGCACTAACATTCACTAATTAGTGGGAAGGTAGTCTC
>NC_045753.1:8007045-8007164 GCF_008692095.1 Etheostoma spectabile
TTGTGTTTTATCTGTTTTATGAATTATTATTATTTTTGTTTTATTTTTTATTTTTTTGAGGATACTTGTGTTTTATCTGTTTAGCTGATTTTGCGTAAAGCACTTTGAATTGCCCTGTT
>NC_045753.1:8007174-8008149 GCF_008692095.1 Etheostoma spectabile
GCTATACAAATAAAGCTGCCTTGCCTTGCCTCGCCTTGCCTTTGTGTCTGATGGATGTGTGGATATCCAGCTGTATGTTTACATGCAAACCATAACAACTTTACAAGGTGAAACTTTGTCTAAGTGTTAGTATCTTGTTGTACTGGACTCAAGTGGCCACAAGGTTTGAGCTACAGTGTCTAAAAGTTCCAGTTTTTTTCCATTTACTTCCTTCTTGTTGATGTCAAGTACAACTTCCAAATAGATAGATTTAGATATTGTTTTCCTTTCTGCAACTTGCAAAGAGATAGCGATATTGTTTTTCTTTCTTGTGCATTTTTTGGCCTTGGTTCAATGATGGACTCAAACTAACTTTGTGCTCTAAAAATGTCAGGATGCTTGATTCATAACTTCAACTTTACTACTAAGGTTGTCTTGGTAATAGGTCTATATTTGAAGTGTTTCTGTAGCAAATGGAGCACAGTCATGTTCCTACACCGGCGTCTATTTTCTTTTGTTGAAATATGTCTGTTGTTCTTCATACCTTTTGAATGCTGTTATCGTAGCTGATGTGCTATCTGCATTCATTTCAGCACTTGCAAACCATTTGAAGATTTTACAAGTAAAAAACTGTGTTTTGTAATTGCAGACTTGTGTGGAGGCTGATACTTTAGCATGATGTAATTTATTTTCCTGCAGACTCCTTGGTGTCGTCCATTCCTTTCACATCTTTCCAACCCCAAAATAAATCTAATCACTGTGACTCGTATGTTTGACGCACTGTTTGACATGTCTTGACTTCACACTCCAGTTGATTTATTCTTACATTCAATCTCTGTTTGTTCCTGTGGGTTGTCTTGATTTTTAGGCTGCTCATGTCTTTGTTACTGTGAAAAATATTATTTCTGAAAAACTCATTTGTTTTTCGTTCGTCCTACTTATGCCCCCCTTTTATTCCTTTTGCACAATCTCAAATCCTCCCATCCATCTCAATGT
>NC_045753.1:8008159-8010876 GCF_008692095.1 Etheostoma spectabile
CCCCCCCCCTCTCTCTCCCAGGCTCTCCTTGCATCCCTCTTCTCTCACCCATTCTCTCCTTCCCAAGATAAACAACCTCTGTTCTGAGGCATGTCAGCTATTTGTTCAAAAAAGCTCACAAGTTTTTGGATGCTGTTCAGAACTGGGTCTCCAAAGGGAGGCAAGATTACAAATTTAGTGCTTTTTCACGATCTCTCCCTCTGTTTTTCATTTTTCCTTGTCTACAGTGCTCTTTTTTCCCTTCCAACTCTCTCACGACTTCTACATCTCTTACGTGAAACTTGGTGATTCCCAGATATGTGAGTTTCGACGCCCTCTCACCTTTATGTTTGACCTTATGTCCCTCCTAGTACAACCAGTTTGACCATATAGAGTCTTCAAATTCCTTTAAAGCGTTTGATTACGCTGATTTATTTTCTGTCAGGAACTTTCATCACTCTTCTCTGATTAACACCCGAGGGGAGAACCGAAAACCAGTTCTCATGCGTCTGAGCAGCCTGTGTCAAGTCCCTTTGAGAGTCACATGCAACACACACTCCAGTGACTCTGTGGCAAAACACACTCAATTTGGCATTCACTTATCGTTGAGTTTGTTGAGACATTTTCTGATGGCAGAGATGCGTGTGAGTGTGAATGGGAGTCCAGAATGTTGTGTTCTGTGGTGAGATCAAACCAAGAACGTCAAAAGGTACTCCTTGGTTTTTTGGTTCACACACATTTCCTCTTGGCATCTGCCAACTTGCAGTTGTGGTGCATGTTTGCCTGCCAGCAAAATAATTCTAAATTCAATATTTTTCACCTCAGATTACATCTGTTCTTTGTCTATTTGATCTCAGTGTTTAGCTTATTTTCTCAAATGTCTCACTCCATCACAATGTGTGTTTATGTGTGTTTCTCCATTTTGAACAAAGGGGAACTACTTACAGGTTCCTTAACATGCTCAGTGCCTGGCCGGTTATCCAAGATGCTTTTGAACTTTTGCATCTTGTGACACACACACACACACATACACACACACACACACACACACACACACTGTTACCCACAGCCATTTTTATTTTATTTTTATTTTGTGAAAACACACGTACCCACACACATCCATACACAATACAGCATCTGTGTATAGACTAGGCCACCATTCCTATATGGAGATACAGATCACTGTTTTGCTTTCTGGGAGCATGAAGAAGGGTTAATTATATCTAACCAGAGGGAACACAACAGAGAGAGAGAGAGAGAGAGAGAGATGAGGAAAGAAGAAGAGGGAGGTGTAAGAGCACTGACACACTGACCCGCAAGCTGTTTTCAGTGTCCTTTCCCTAAGGCCACCAGTGGTAGTGATGATGATGAAAAACATAGTCAGACAGGCTTGTTAACCCCTCACTGGGATTTACTTTGTGTCTGAGAGTGTCAAAGCTGCTTCTCTGGCCTCAGCCAATTTGTCTGCGGCTGTTGCCTCGGTGAGTCCTTCCAAGTGGTGTCTATAAGAGATTTAACCATAATCTTTGTCAGCTGGAATATGCAAATAATGGTTCATGATGAATTTACCGGAATGAATTACTGCAGTTTGCTCAAAAACAAGGAGATTTGTTGTCCCTTTAAAACTTTGAGCAATGAAAGCACAATTGTTACTCATGGATATTTATGAAATGTGCAATTTGTTAAACTCCTCCCCTGGACAATGATTGTCCAATCATAGCTTGGCAACCGTAACCCGGCACAGCAGACCTCTCATGCTTAGGATTAACAATGTTGAAGCGTTGTTCTGGAGGATTGTCTCTTTTTTTATTGCCTTTCAAAACCACAAAGTATAAGAAGCTGATTACCAATAAGTTTATCTGCTCTAGCGTTGGATGCAAACGTTAGCATGTCCAGCTAATTAGCTAACTAGCTTCAGTAATAATCCAACTCAGTGACGTACCAAGGAGCATTTCATACCATGTTATTTTGTAGCGATACAGGTGCCCTTTAAAATTAGGCCAGTTCACAACTACCACATGCATGATTGAGTATTTCCCCACTGCGAGGAATTCGTCAGCATGCCGTGTTCTTCTCTTTAGTGTATTTGGGGAAGTTTACCACTTTAGCAATCCCCGCCAAAACAGCCAAACACCACATCGGTAAGTCCTCGTCCTTAAAACATTTTCTCTTGTAATGATGCATGTAGAAAATACAGTTTGAAGATATGGACAAAAAGACACAAATAACTCCTGTCTGCAGCCAAACAGGGTTATGTTAGAATGAAGATTCAGTCTGATAAGAGTATGATCTGTAGCATAAGGACTAACTAGCTCTACTGCAGTGCCAGTACAATGCTGTTTCTTTAGTATGTCCTCTTCTATGAGCTTTAGCCTCAGTCTTTTAGAACAATATGTAGCGATCAAATGTGCTGGAAACATTGAAAATCCAGCCATCTATTTGTATGTCCGTCCATCTGTCTGTCTACTTCTGTCACACTATATGTTCTCTCACGACACATTTCCGTGCCATGAGAGAACGCACTTTGCAAAAATAAGAGTGGCACATTAACTGCTTGTAATTGTTGGTTAGTTTTGAAACAATGGGTCTTTATTGTTTTCAGACAGAAGTATACACTAAACGTTTCATTTATAGTCGGCTGTTGTCGACTTGGTTGGCTGAATTTGGAGATTTTATTAGCTGTAGCTAGCTAGCAAATGACATGTATGCTGACAATAGATAGATAGATAGATAGATAG
>NC_045753.1:8010886-8011377 GCF_008692095.1 Etheostoma spectabile
TAGATAGATAGATAGATAGATAGATAGTGTAGTGTCTAATGACTTGTGACTTGAATCAGGTTCTGTTCAAATCAATCACTGTTGATGAGCCAATACAAAGGGTTAATGATTTCCATTTGAGTGAAAAGATAGAGTAAACTTTAAAAAGGAATGTTGATGTGAAAAAGTGATGAGTGGATAAACAATTTACCCAGCATGTAATGTAACCTTTACTATGGCCACGTAGCAAACCAGTATTTGACTTGGCATGAGACCTAAACATATCCTATATAAAGTGCTTCTAAGATATGGAAAGGCAGAGTATGTACAGTACATCTGGCGGAAACACTCTCCAAGCTTCTGCAGACCTGAATCTTTGATATAAAAAATGTTATAGTCAGGAAACAGTGTCAATCTGCTTCTTTATCAAACACAACATCCAGCATTGATGTTCAGACACCACAATAGCTAGCTAGATAGATAGATAGATAGATAGATAGATAGATAGATAG
>NC_045753.1:8011387-8019477 GCF_008692095.1 Etheostoma spectabile
AGATAGATAGATAGATAGATAGATAGATAGATAGATAGATAGACAGCATCTTATGTCAGAGTGAGATCTCAAAAGTTGACAATGGGATGGAGGAGGAAAAGGGGAGAGTATGAAGGGAGTGAGTTGTTGTGCTAAAACAGGATGAATATTTCACAGACAAAACATGGGGATATCTTTCCAGGAAATGACTTTCACACAGTGCAGACGCCTGCCAGATACGCTGAAACCATTTCCAGCAGCACAAGCCCGAGAAACTCAACCAATTACCAAAGTAATTTTCTAAGAAAATGACTGCTGAGCCAGCCAGTAAACTGTAATGTACTTTCATTTGAGACCCGAGAAAGTTTCAGGTAATCAACAACAGCCCTCTGAAATTGTAAGTAATGGTGGTGGTGGTGGAGGTGGTGGTGGTGGGGGAGGTGGGGTTGCAGCAACATTTGAGAGTTATGTGGTGTTATAATGTGCGTACTTACAGGAATAGTTGTGTTCTATTATGTCGCTGCTACTTCATAAACATGCATGACTTATGCTAAAACAGCATTCAGCATGCAGAGGCATTAAAAAGGCAGCCATGATTTCTTCTCAAATATTAAGGTAGAAAAAAGGTTTTCCAAAATCCAACTGTGCTTTCAAGTGGCCCAGTGTCCTTTGTGTGAGTTTTGGACATTGAGGCAGACATTCTGCCTGCCAACAGATTGTTTTATAAAGCATAAATTCTCACTTTCAAACAAAACCTAACCCAATTAAATTCAAATTCTCAGTCTGAGTCTGAGTTTTTTTTTAATCACAGCGGTGTGCATTAAAACAGAGATTGAGTACCAGTTAGTAAATCCTGTTTCTGGGGCATGGGCTGCTCCCCAGCGACCAGTGGTTTAAATTAGGCCTCTCCAACATTCAGCGGCCCGTTCGCTAATTTGACTCTTAGAATAACAGCAGCTACTGTGTTTTTCAGGAGTCTGGAACCAAACGTCCGTCTAGGGAGTCTGCAGGTGCTCGCTCTCGCACTTTCTCCTCCTCCAGGACTTTGGTTGAATTATGTCTTCAAGAGGGACTGTTTTACTATTTTGTTAAAAAAAAATCCCAAATGTCTTGTTTTCATCAAGTGTGTTTCCTGATCAGATCTTTACTCTCCAGTCTGTCTGCCTGTGGATTTGGCAGCATGTGTGTGTGTGTGTGTGTGTTTGGCCCTGTCCAAAGCTTAGTTTAGGTAAAATCCACATGCCATACCAACACATCTAAAGCTCACTGATTAACACATTAGGTATGTGTATTCCATACCACAAGGACCCTAAAAACCGACTTTCACCAGCCAGTGCTGATTCAGTGACATGTTGGAGCAATTCACTCAAAATCTGGCATGTTACCTCCTCTGGCTCATGTTGTTTGTAGAGAGTGTAAAGTGTGATGCCATTCAAACTCAGTTGACACAAACAACTACATGATTAGACACCCCCAGTGGGATGTGTGTGAGTCAGTTATTACATAAGTCAAATTTATGCCATTAATTGGTTTGGTTCAAGACTTAAAAACTCTTTATGTAGTGACTTTCTAAAATATCTTTGAAGAAAATGAAAGAGACGTTGACTTTTTAAACCCAGGCTGCTGAAAAAGAGAGTTGTCATGTTACAACTATATGCAGCCAAACCTACAAATGTGAAAAGTCCACTTTCCCACCAAAGAAAACCCACTTACTGTAGGTGTAATCACACTCCATTTGATACACTATAAACCACAAAGACCTCTGTTGGAAATCCCCCCCATTTCTGGTTTTGCCTTTCAAACCCCAACCCTTCTGTACTTTACCGTCCACCCCTTACCACCTCCTGCTCCAGTCCCCATCACTCCACATTCACATGCATCCGAGCGCACTCATGCGTACTGTAGCTGTGAATTTGTGAAAATGGGATGCGACGCTGATTAGCTTCCTGGCAGGAACGCTTCCACCCAACCCTGGAGTCAGAGCCTGGTTCCTCCTGGAGGGCCCGACAGTGGGTGGAGAGCTGTAGCCACCGCTGTTTGTTTGCACTGTGTCCTAATTTCCGCGAATTCTGACTTGACGGGAAGCGTGGAGGGGAGATGGGACAATGGGCTATTGTAAGACCACGCTTTATGTCCACGCGAGGCTAAAACAGGAAAACGCTCTGAGACTGGCACAAGCAAACATGCACTCTAACTGCACGAACACACGGAGTCACAGAGACCCCAGCAAAGACCGCCATCTTCCCTGTCCTGTTTCTTAATCAAGTTCAGTCAGGTTCAATTCTGTGCAATAACCCAGCAACACCTATTTACCACTTATTATTCCACTTATTTAGTATTTATGCATCATTCTCATTCTCATATCTCACTTATTTTTTTACCATTTACTCATCATTCTCAATATCATATCTCACTTGTTATTTATTCATCATTCTCATTCCCTATTCCAGAGCTGTTCATACTATTCACATTGTAATATAATAACATAATACTATTTATTCCAGCATCCTTTGCACTATGCTCCATATTTAAAATATTAGCTATCATAATTTACTCCTGCATACTTTGCACTCCTCATTGCACTCATTGCACTATTGCCTCCATATTGTTTCTGTTTAGAGTATGTATATATTGGTGTTTATATATTTATGTTTATATATTGTTTGGTTGTTTTGTATGTGTAAACGCATTGTGAGCAACAATGTTCCAAAGAAAAATTCCTCGTATCTGTCCTCATACCTGCCATAGAAAGCTGATTCTGATTAATCACAAACAATCTTATGATGATATTTCATTGACTGCACATTTTTAACCTCCAGTGATCTTACCTTTTTGAGAAGCACAAATTTACTTGAGCTTTGATGAGCGGGAGCTGATCTCGCCAAGTCTTAGCAAACAATATTTTAATTACCTGTAATGATAGATAAGAATAAGTAATAAGCTTTATTGTATTTTGGATTAACTGTCAGTTTGGAAGACGTAGGTCCAGACCTTTCCTTAGCATGGGTTCCTGACCACCACATCCATGTCTCAGCCTGTGGCCTTGGCCATGTCACCTTTCAGGTCAGCTGGGAGAGCTGAGCTCTCATGCCGGATGATTGATGGATTCACACAGGCTGTCAAAAGAGTTAAAGGAAGCAAAAGACGTAGAGGAAGGGAGGCTATTTACAGAATAGAGGTATGTGGCGGAGCACTGCTGTTTTCCGTGCTGTGCGTGCATGCGTGAGTGTGTGTGTGTGTGTGTGGAGGGGGGGGGCTGAGAGTATGGATTCTCCCGTCAAAGCCTGTGAATCTGAAGGTATGATAACAGAGACGCTTATACAAACTGCAATATGTGTTTACTTAGTTCATCCATTGGGTGGTGATGTCTGAGGCCCCAAGGGAGGTCAGGACAGGGGTGTGTGTGTGTGTGTGTGTGTGTGTGTGTGTGTGTGTGTGTGTGTGGTGTGTTTGTTTGTGCTGGTGAGAAATGTTGATGTCTGACCTTTGTGCTCTTTGCGCATGGATGATTGACCTGAAAGACCTGTGTGCTGGCTTGAGACACACACACACACACACACACACACACACAACATGACTCTTTTCTAAAGCAAGATGACAGCAGTTTGAGTATGCACAGGTACTGAACTCAAGATGATCTAAGACTTTTTTTTATAAACACAAAAGGTTCATTTCTCTCAAACATTGTTCACAAATCTGTCTAATCAGCTTCTTGATACGCCACACCTGTGAGGTGGATGGATTATCTCGGCAAAGGAGAAGTGCTCACTCACAGATTTAGACCGATTTGTGAACAATATTTGAGAGAAATGAGCCTTTTGTGTACCTAGAAAAAGTCTTAGATCTTTGAGTTCAGCTTCCTCTCCACCAGCGACATATTTAAGGTTAGTGCAATCTGTGCTTATTTTGCATTGTAGGATATTAAGGATGTGACCAGTGGAGAAATCTGTCTGTGTGGGAATACAGTATGTCTATATTTCCCAACTACTATTTAAAACAGTTTTAAGGTAGATTTGTCCTTCACTTAGTCTTTTTTTTTAAGATTCATGGACTGAGTGAGAAGTAGATTCAAGTGAGACAACTTCTTCAGTGAATATATATGATATGATATGATATTCATGAAGCGCTTGTCCCTCTTGCCTCTTTCTTTTTCTCCTCATCTTTTTCCTGCTCTGCTGCTGTGATTGCCTGTCTCCTCGTGGCCCGATGCCCAGCCACCACTGGGTAGCATTCCTCACCCGAGCCTGCGGGAAGAGGGGGAGGGAAAGGGAGAAGGACAAATGGAAGGAATGAGAGAAAGAACCACAGCGGGTCTCCTTATATAGAGTGTGATGTTATAGATCTGTGACCTCGCTGAGGGGCCGAGAAGCAATTTCTTCTCCAAATTGTTTGTCACTTTCCAGCTTTTTCACAGAGCCCACTGCTCATAAACCTTCATTTTTCTGTTTATAGTCCTGTCCACTCACTTTTAAACACTCTCACTCGGGCCACAAGATACCCGTACAGTTTGACCACGCAGGAGTTTACTATAATACACATAGCATTCAAATACACACGGACTCGCTTTCTTATTTTTTCACAGTGGGAATGAAATATTATATCTTGAAGGTAAGTTATGATGCCTGCGCCGCTGCGGAGGTGCAAAAATAAAAGATTTGCTGAGAAAGCAAAATGGACTCCACCCTGCCCTTAAGCTCTTATTTCTTCTGAGCACTTCAGTTCATGGGTGTGCGTATGTGAGGCTTGAAGAAACATGTGGCCGATACAGAGGATTTTGTGAGTGTGTGTTTGTGTGTGGCATGCCCGCTGGGAAGTGCTGGCAGATGTAGCTGTCAGACTGCGGGTACACAGGGACGGATAAAGTTTGGCTCATGCTGCGACTCAAGCCACACTGGAACGCAAGAGCCACGCATTCAGTCCTTTCTCTTTTATTCTCTCTCATTTTGTATCATCCCTCTCTCTTTCTCTCTGCAGTTGTGTATGAACATGTTGAATCTCCATCTACAATATCTCGGTTCCTCTTAGCCTCCCTCTGGTCAACACACTCCAATCAGATGTTTTAATTACACGAATAGTGGTCTTGTTTATTAGATCTGTTTCTGAAATGTCATTTACAGATTTAAAAGAACAGCTCATGGGGAGTAACGGTGTCATGCATTACTTTGTAATGTCTCCATGCAGTGATTGCCAAGCCAAGGGCTACCAGTACTTTTAGTTACCAGGGGGTACGTGGGAAGAAAAAGACTAAAAATACAAACTATGACTCAAAAATGTATCCACATACTATGTGTTAAGGATAACTAGAATTTCAAATTGGTGTGAGGTTGATCTGTAATTTATCCATTGTCCTAACTACCAGTAATACCAAGCAATTGAAAGTGTGTAAAAACTAGATAACAGGTAAGCAAAGAAGCTCATGAAATGTGTAAATGTTTGAAACATCTAGCTTCTGCCACTCCAAGATGCAGTTA
Organism: Etheostoma spectabile; assembly: GCF_008692095.1. Taxonomy (NCBI): domain Eukaryota; kingdom Metazoa; phylum Chordata; class Actinopteri; order Perciformes; family Percidae; genus Etheostoma; species Etheostoma spectabile. Next base: position 8,016,838 of record NC_045753.1, read on the forward strand.
TATGAATCTACTAACAAAACAATTAAAGACAACACTTCCATTGTATGCAGGAAATATTGTAACAATATCCAATTGTGCATACTTCACATTCATTCTAGCATCTTTTTGGTACTCAGCAACTATACTACACATCCAACACGATCTGATTGGATAGGAATACAACATTCTAAAACATTCTTTTAATGTTATTGGTTCGGGTTTGTGTCAATCTCCCGTTGTGATACCACTTTTGCTAAATATGTAGCTATTGCCAGCAGCTGGTTAGCTTAGCTTAGCACAAAGACTGGAAACAGTGGGGAAACAGTGTCGAAATGAAACAAAATCCACTTACCAGCACCTCTAAAGCTCACTTATTAACACAATGATCAAGATGAGACATATAATTATTTATAAATTGTTTAATTTAGTTAGTTTAGGCATATTTTGCCATCTTTGGACTTCTTTCAAATTTCTTTCAACTTTTGTACACTTCTATATTATGTTCGTATTCAATACTTCAGTCAAAAGCATCTGTAGACAATGCTCTAAGACTAAGTGATGATATCTTGACCTGAAAAAAAATCCCTATATCAGCCTCCCTCTGCTTGGTTGCACTTGTGACCAAAGAACCCTGCAACTGTCCCAGTGGAGCTGTTCAGTGGAAGAGCGTGGTTTTACTGAGCAGTTCCAATCCATGCCTCTCAGCTTCAATGAAGGAGGATAACATAGGAAATTGAGTAACTGAAAACAAAAAGCAAGGATTCAGTTTGTGAATGCATGTTAAAAAAATAACCATGTGCTTTTAATAAATTGCAGGAAAGGTCCATTTGAGTCACTAAGAATGAACATAGAACCATTTATCATCTTAACTGTTTGAGATTTCTGTCCAGCTTCTCGTTGGCAGCCCGTTTAGAGGCTCATGTCCCACAGCAGCTATCAGTCGGATGGAAGCCGAGTCCAGTAGGAGATCATCCGTTGGCTATTCTCAAGCCTTGTGAAACACTGCAATCTAACCAAAGATATCTGGAAGTATTTACAAAGTAGTATAATTAGATCAGTGGCTTTAGGCTGCAGTGGAAAAATCTTCACAGCATCATGTAATGACAGAGAAAGAGGAGAAGAAATGGCTGGACGAACGCTCGCAAAACATGGGCACGCACACAGCACACCATAAGCAGCTAATACCACACATCTTAGAATAATTAGAGATTGGAAAGGCATTTTTATATTCCCATTGGTGTATTTCTCCTCCAGTAAACGATTAATTTAGAGTTCAGGAATGTGTGTTCACTGTTTAGTCTTTGGCTTCCCTGGGTTGTAACCCCTGACCCGTCCACATCGCCAGATCACCTCTAAAAACCATCAAACATCTGCTTATCTAAACTATAGAGCATGCAAGCACCAGGACAAGCCTCTTCATTATTCCAACTCCATCCATCCTTTGGAAGCCAAACTCCACAAACAGGAGACTACTTTTTTTCGTCAGCACAGACTCAAACAGACTGGACAGGCATTTCCTGTGGGTGGGACCTGGCAGCAGAGACATTCTTGGCCAAGGCACCTCCACTTCCTGTCTCTGTTAACACCACACTGAAAGACATACACTGTCTGGACCTGCTCTTACTTGACACTCTTATCCACAGTGTATAAAGCAGGAGATTTAGTTTTAATTCCAAGATTACTAATGTTGCATGTAAACAAGAGTTAACAGTGTCTCAGTGCCTAGATAATGGAGGGAACAAAACAATCCTGTGACCCTTATGCTATGATCTGAGATAAAGAAGTTCTAGGAGAAGAGATCAGATCCAGTTATTGTACATTCAAGCATATGAAAAGAGTAGATGAAAGAATTGTAGTGACTTTAAAACTCAGAAATCACTCCTGCGTTACCTTATGTCTTTACCACCTGTATACAAACTGTCCTGTGTTTTATAATGAATACATGCAGCTGTGGGAAAAGTTGAATATGACTCCAGAAAACATGATCAAACTTGCATCTGGTTGTGTTTGCACTGTTTTGAGAATTCACACTAAAGTCAACCCATATTAGTTGCTCATATTCCTAAACCCCATGTTTCTCTCTGTATTTGCTCTCTCGTGTCTTTTTCTCAGCTGCATTCACAGCTAGAAAGCGGAATGTTTCAAAATTTCAAATGTCAGGTGTGTGTACAGTGGGGCTCGAAGGTTTGGGCACCCCAGGTATAAAAATTGTATTAATGTGCATAAAGAAGCCAAGAAAAGATGGAAAAATCTCCAAAAGGCATCAAATAACAGATTAGACATTTGTATAATATGTCACAAAAAGTTAGATTTTATTTCCATCATTTACACTTTCAAAATAACAGAAAACAAAAAACTGCTCTTTTAAGGTCTATCCATAGATTTTCAATTATGTTGAGGTCAGGAGATTGTGAAGGCCATGGCAAAACCTTCAGTTCACGCCAATTAATGTAATCCACCGTGGATTTTGAGATGTGTTTAGGATCAATATTCATTTGTAGAAGCCATCCTCTCTTTAACTCCAGCTTTTTCACAGATGGCATCAAGTTAGCGTCTAAACTTTGCTGAAATTTCATTGAATCAATTTTTCCTTCTACTCGTGAAAAGTTCCCTGTACCACTGGCTGCAATACAACACCAAAGCATAATTGATCCACCCCCA
>NC_045753.1:8019487-8019602 GCF_008692095.1 Etheostoma spectabile
GCTTAACAGTTGGACAGAGGTTCTTTTCATTAAAGTGCGTGCCCTTTCTTCTCCAAACATACTGTACCTTTGTTCATTGCAGCCAAAAAGTTCTATTTTAACCTCATCGGTCCAC
>NC_045753.1:8019612-8020089 GCF_008692095.1 Etheostoma spectabile
GTTTTCACAATGCATCAGGCTTGTCTATATGTTTATTTGCAAACTTCAAACGTTGATTTTTGTGGTGAGGATGTAGAAGTGGTTTTCTTCTGATGACTCTTCCATGAAGATCATATTTGTACCTCTTTATAGTGGAATTTTGTACCACAACTCCAGTGTCTGCCAGGTCTTTCTGGATGGATTGTGTAGTCTAACGTGGGTTTGGACTTGCTTTTCTCACAATCATGCGAGCTGTTCTGATATTTTTCTAAGTCTTCCAGATCTTGCTTTAACTTCCACTGTTCCTGATGATGGCCATTTCTTGATTACATTCCGAACAGAGGATATTAGCATCTGAAAACGCTTTGCTATCTTCTTATAGCCTTCTCCTGCTTTGTGAGTGTCAACTACTTTCAGTTTCAGTTTTCTAGACAACTGCTATTATACAAATGTCTAATCTGTCATTTGATGCCTTTTGGAGATTTTTTCATCTTTTCT
>NC_045753.1:8020099-8021968 GCF_008692095.1 Etheostoma spectabile
GCTTGTTTATGCACATTAATACAAATTTTTACCTGGGGTGCCAAAACTTTCGAGCCCCACTGTACATGTAGGTCTATGTGCACTGTGGGGTGTTGGAATAGGTGTGACAATTAATTGGTTTCCTCCCAGGGGTCAACAGCTGCACCAAAGTGTTGGTATTCGACAGCTGGAGTATTTCAGAGAAGGAATGTGGGGGTTTAGTGTGTGTTTATGTTATAGGGGGTCCTTATAAATTCATATACATCAGTATATAGTGAGATGCCATTGATGGAGAAATATTAGATCATATATAAATAAATGTACACCAAAGATGCACATTAGCAATAAAATGAGGGTCATCTGTGTTCCTCAAATAATGGCATTTGAAGAGGTCAGAGAAGAAAAATACAGTTGCCAATAGCTACATTAGGTCCTATAAATTGAAACTACACTATTAGAATGTGACTGTCAAATGTGAATGTAAATTGGAGTTTTATACATTTTTACATCATTTGCCTGTGTTTTTGGCAGCACATTGAGGACTATGAAATGGGGTTAGTGCTGTGTGTTAATGCTGCCATCTAGAGTCTCATTGTAAACAAGACAACACACTCCTCACAAGTCAAATAAAAACTTTCAACAACACATTTACTCAACTCATGTTCAGAACTGTCCACACGGTAATTAACAACCAAACAAATTCTAAGTGTGATTACAGAGAACAGGCTCCGCCACCCATCCACTTTGGTTCTTGACAAACGATTTAGATTCTCTTCACAGATGTGTGAGCTGTGGTTTGGCAGGGTCCAGTTTAGCCGTGCCAATTCATCAGTAAGGGCGCTTACTATTTTTTCTTACAGAGGGAATAGAGAAGTTCAATTTGCTCAGCATATCCGAACCCTGGCCTGTGGGGAAAGGAAATAAAAGCCATGTTAAAACTGCCCCTGCCTCATTAGGACATCCATAAATTATTGAAAACATAACTCAGTCGGAACAGACCAAGCACTCTTCTCCATTATACTCCTATTTTGTAATTAAATTAAGATGTCCAATGTAAAGACCATGTCTATCCATTATTCACAAACAAACCCCTCGTCTGCGCCGTTATCTCACCGTCCAGGTGTCTCCAGTATCAGAGGGATGTTGTCCAGTCTGGGCTCATTGACAATGTCTCGGAAAGCAGAGATTCCGATGTGACCTTTACCAATGTCTTCATGGCGATCGAGGTGGCAGCCTAGTTTACCTGCAAAAAAGGACAATGAAAAGTCAGAAAGCACAGTCGGAGCTAACAACGCAGAGTTGAATTCATAACCGTCACAATGTTTGTCCAACTCAATGAACTCATCTTTCTTATGTCTATGTATGTATGTGATACAGTATTTGTGTGAGAAAGTCCTGGCTGTACCTTTGGAGTCATTGAGATGGATGGCTTTAAGATAGTGGATCCCCACTTCCTGATCAAACTCATCAAGCATGGCCTTCACTCCTCCATCCGCAGCCACATCATATCCTACCAAGACATGAAACAACACTTAAGCAATATTATTATTTTAAGGTTTAGATAACCTTAAATATAAAGCAGATTACAGGTTTATACCGTGAAACTATGAACCATTTACCATTTTTTGATTCCCCTTGATTTTGTGGGACAAAAAGATCAACGTCAACTTTCACTCACCTGCTGCGTAGGCATGGCAGGTATCCAGACACACTCCTACTCTGGTCTGGTCTCTCACTTTGTCTATGATGCTCTTTAGCTCAGAGAACTTTCCACCCACCGTACTGCCCTGACCGCTCATGTTCTCCAACACTGACCACATGGGGGGCAAAAGAAAAGAATCACACACACACACACACACACACACACACACACACACACACACACACACA
>NC_045753.1:8021989-8035370 GCF_008692095.1 Etheostoma spectabile
ACACACACACACACACACACACACACACACACACACACACACACACACACATCCAAAATTGTGTTTAGCTGACATTGTTCTTTCCTAAAGCACAGCCTGGGGCCAGTTGTGCTACTGCCTCACTGTTTTTGCAGGCACTCTACTGCAGTGTATTATTGTCACACCAGTGGCATTTGGGGTATGCGAGTCAAAAGGACTGTGGTCATTGTCATGAATCACAAGTAATGCAACACCGGTGACAAGCCTGCAGTCAGTTCTCGATATTCTAAGTTGCGTATAAGTCTGAGGTCAAATGGTTTTGTATGAAATGATGACGTGCCTAATAAGTTTTGATAATTGTCTTGTGGTAGTAAAATATAAATGGGTCCAAGAACATTATAAAGTCCAATTTTAAAATACTCAAAGCATTGTCTTGCAGTAAGTTCCTATTTCAGTGACGCTCATAATGTTCTCTGCTTGACAAGGCAATCAACAGGTGCAGGTAAAAATCACTGTTAGGGCTGTAGTTTGTTACCCTGGAAATCCAGAGTTCTCGCTAGAGCACAATATAAATTCTCTCAGTGAGTTATTCTGGCATGGAGTAGTGCTGCTCATTACCTATGCCCGTGTAGCCGAGCTGCACCAATCACATCAGTGAGCTAAACAGATGACGATAGTTTAATCTACCAGTTAGCTCCACTAGTAGCTAAGCATATGGAGCTCTGGATATGTCACCCTGTGTGTTGTTGTGATTGGTCGTAGTGTTATCCAATAGCGTGCAGTAAGATTTTTAAATACACGATTGGTGCCGCCCCTCAAGATAGCCGACTTTCATTACTCAATGCCTGACCCTTAATCTTTCAGATTTGGGTCTGGATTTCCAGGCTAGTATTTTGTAGTGTTATAAGGCAAATACTTCCTTGACTGTCAGTGGGTCAGCGTTGGTGAGGTTCTCTACTGTTGAACTTTAGCATATGTCTTTGTGGATTTCTGACTTATTTCCCTTGCTACGTGACCATTTTGCAGTTTTTGCAGTTGATGCACTAGTACCAGCGACTATCTGGCCTCATTATCTTGAAGTTCCTGTCTTTCTCGAAAACTAAGTTTTTAGAAAAGTTATTATAAGACCTTTGTTAAATCTGACACACACTGCTACTTCAACTGAATAGCCTTGTGGGAGTATCTGACTTTGTAATAATGGTTTATTGTAGTTTATCCATGAATTGCAGAGGCATCAGTCTCAAACAAAGCAAAATTATGTTAAAAAAGTCTAAAAGAGATCGCCAAAAAAAGCTTATTTTGTTTAGCCCCTGTACCTGTAACCACAGCAGGTGTTTGCTGGTGAGCATGATTAATAGCTCCTGCTATCTTCTCCACACACTGCTCAGTGGTGATGGAGCCCAGGGAAGAACCAGGGTGGAAGTTATAGAGGTTGAGGCCCAGGAGGCTGCAGCGGCTGAGCTCATCCACCAGCAGGGCCTGGCTCTTCTCAAACACATCTGGGTGCAACATGGAGCACAAAACAGAAGACGTTGTCAAAGAGAAGTGGAGACACGGTTGAAATGATAAAATAACTAAACAAAAAAAGACCAGGTAACTGATTTAGTTTGAGGGCGCAAGGGATGGTTCAAGACATCCATTGGTTTCTGACAAACCCTCTTTAGGAGATCCACAGTTCATCAGGTAGGACCCATGAGGCAGGATGTGAGCTGGGTCATACTCCTGTAGGGAACATTGCTCCCGAAACTTGGCTGCAGCTGTGTGGTCCAGTGCAGGCCTCTTCCATGACCGCTGGGAGCCCAGAAACAGAGCGAAACTGCTGCCACCCATCTCTGTGCAGGACCCCACTGATTTCCATATCCCACCTGGAGTAAAAGACACAGCACAAGACATACTGAGAGCGTGCATATCTGTGTTTTGATTACTCAAGGAGAGTTTAATAGATCGCATTACCTTGAATTCCAACATGAGCTCCAATGTATTTGTTATTCCCGCGGTTCTTTCTCCTCCCGTCTCCTCTCTCCTCAACCTCCAACTCATTGCCCTCTCTCTGCTTTTCTCCTCCCAATGCCTCCTCGGATCTCCTTTTCCTTGCTCTTCGCTTTTTCGGACCCATGCTATCAACAGATAGTTATGAGCGGCGCTAATGAATATGCAAATTTCCGCAAATGGCTGTTATGACTTTTGAGGCAAACTAAGAGTTTGCATTTGAGAGGGACGTTAACCTACGAAGCATGAACAGTGGTGATAAGCTTGACTGTCAAAAGTTTATAGAGGTCAAAATGCATCTTTTATGAATCCCTCCCAGCCAGCCAGTCAGAGGGCTTCCACGCAGCTGCCACAGGCTGGCTATTGGAGACGCTTCATGCTGAGCAGCAAAATGGCCGCCCGTCAACCGACTGACTACACAGCGCTTTGAATTTTAAATTCTTCTGCACATTAGCTAGGGTTTACACTATTACAGTGTTAGTACTTATTTACAACCAGTAGCTTATTGCGTGTGTATTTTCATCATCTGCCACTTACTTGACTGTTCGCTCAGGCGTCGCTGTTCTTGTAGCCTCGACGAATGCCTCAAAAAGCTAAAAAAAAAATCGCACTAAAGCACTTTAGCTAAGCTAGTTAGCACGCTAGCATTTCTTCATATGTGATTCCAGAGGTGAGTAACGTTTGCTGGAGATGTGGTAACCATTTATCAGCGTTGTAACATTTCATCGTTTGTATGCATGCAAAATAACTGCAATGTATTTGTTAATGAAATGTCATTCCACTGCGCTTGCTAGCTAACGCTGTTAGCCTGGCTACTTGTAGCTTCTGTCAGTAGTTAGCTAGCTAGGTAACTTGGCTCACTTAACGTTAGCTACGCTAGGTAATGTTCGGTAGCATTAGCTAGCACTGCTGTAACCGTATCTGTGGTTGTACATTAGCAGTGGCAGATATCTGGCTCAATGCTCGGTGTGTACACAGGACAGAGTAGTTAACGTTACCTAGCTTACGTTGGTTGAAAGCTGGTTGATCTCACAGTAATTTAGTAACAAAATCTGCGCGCTGTTTATATTATAAAGTATGAGCCAAACCACACCTTAATATTAGCCATCGACGACATATTTTACCAGCAGCTGCTGTTAAAGTTGTCGCCATATAATTAACGTTATAGGAATGAAAGTGGTTGGAATATAGCTACGCTATCCCGGTTATGCACGGTCCAGTTTAAGCGACTTCAATTACCTGTGTGTCTTCCATTTTTAGCATAAGAAAGCTCAGATCTTCTAACTTATTTAGCTAGTTAATGTTGTAGCGTTAAGTAGCTAAATGTGGATGAGCTTGTGATAACGTCGACAGGACAACACATGTATGGTAACGTTAGCTGGTGTAGTTTACATCCGTGATTTGAGGAGCTGAGTGCAGATCTGACAGATTGGAATAACATAAACAGGTCTGGCTTTCTGATGCACCAGGCCTGAGATCAGAAATGCTTCAGGAAGGATGTCGGGTTCGTTGTCTGTGAATCAAGAAATCCTGCCTGCTGGAACTGTTATGGCACTGAGCAAAAACGAAACCAACTAAAAACAGACACCGTCAGGGCCTAGCAATTCAGTAAGTTTATGCATTTAAACCGTCTGTTCTCTTCTAAGTTTTTCAACATTGTAATGAGTTTGGCTATCCTGTGGAATTTCGGTTATTGCCATATTCTAATATGCTGGTGTATTAAATGTGTGCTTCCTTGCTACAGTACAAAGTACAGTAGAGTAACAACATTTTCTAAGTGTACTATTGTTAAAGCAAAGTAAAATTATCAGTGAATCATGCCTTTTATCGTTTTGGCCATCTAATATACAGTATTAATGGTTTTCTTCAGAAAACAATCAAATAATTTTCTGTGACGTATGGCTGGGCAATATATTGATATTTAATCGTGATAAGACGCTAGATATTATCTTAGATTTTGAATATTGGAATATCATGATATGGTACAAGTGTTGTCTATTTCAGTAAAGTGATGCAATTTTACCACAATGTTCTTGTGGTTATATTATTTGCTCTTACCCACTTAGTCATTATGTCCATATTATTGATGATTGTTTAACCATTATTTATCCCTCTAATATTGTTGCAATATTGATATAGAGATATTTGTTAAAATTTATTGTGATATTGAGTTTCTCCATATCGCCCAGCCATACTATAAAGCAACAACATCTAATTCTAAAATAGCACTACAGTTTATCAATATTTATTCACATTAAGGTATCTAATCATAAATATTTTGTTAGTTGGATTTGTCCATGTCAGCCTGCTCTACGTTGTTATGTTGGACATCGCAATGAAAATGCATTATTTGGTGTTACAGTTTTGCACATGTTTCGTGTCTAACAGCTGTTACAGAGCCTTAATCTGAAAGATTTGCTCACACTCCATTTTATAAAACTTCAGCCGGTCACTTGCAATGGTTTCCAAAGCCATACATAGACTCAGTCAGTCTGCTGACACTATTGGTTGGCTGACTTAATCAAGCTCTTTGTAAAACGTCTAAATTGGTTAAAACTAGGGCTGGGCAACATACCGGTTTTGTGAAATGAGACTAGATAACGTATTAGATTTTGAAAATCTTAATATGCCATAGGTGTTGTATTCCTGGTTTTAAAGGCTTCATTACAGTTACGCGATCAGCTTACGGTATTCTGCATGCATATCATAGGGATAATTGCTTGTTTGTTGTCCAGCAGTATTCTTAGCTCTAGCACCTGATGGCTGCTTTATCCAATCAAGTATGCAGTCCATTGTCGCTTACACACATGGATGGAGGCTCACGTGGCCATGAGCCACAGGGCCACTGTTATGTTGTCTTTTTCCTTTGATTCTTGCTGCAGTCATCATTAACTATTGGTCAGTGTTTTTAGAGCAGTGATTTGCTTTATAGTTAAAAGCCACTGGCTATACAAAGGAACCACTCAGTGATTTTAAAATGGTGACTGTTTGACTACATTTCTGGATACTTTTCTTTTTCCTCTAGAAGAAAGGAGTATCAGGACAGGAGCAGTAGTTCATGGAAGACAAGAAAAGGAAAAAAGACGACAAAAGGAAAAGGGAAGCCTCTCAGAAGGTGAGCATATTTAAAGTTACTTGCAAGCTCCTTCATATGGGTTGGACACCATTGAACAAAAGCTCTGTGTTCAACAGCAGTTTGAGCTTTTAAACAGCCTTAAATGTTCTTATTAACCTGCTATTTCTGCTGATTTGGGGTTGTAATTTTTGGGATGAGTTAGGAATACACTGTATTTTAAAGCTCTATTTCTGAGCAGTTTACATAAAAATATAGTAATTCCATTACACTCACAAAAAAACTTATCTTGGATGTTAATTTTAGTTTAAACACAATATACCATGTGCATATGTAAACCTGGATGTGCTTATGAACTTTTAAAAACTTAACATCGGGTTTTGACTAACTTGCTCCTATTGGAAGCATACACCAACAACACTTAGAATGTGTGGGGGGTGTGGGTGGGTGTGTGTGTGGGGTTAAAAGTCAAAAATAAAAGTAATGTTACTAGAAAACAAGTGTAGTTTTTCTTTTTAGCATCTATGATAACTACGGTCAAAAACATTGTGCCAGAATCAAAATATGAACAATAACGTTGCTGTCAACGGGCTTATCTGCTAATGTTAGCTACCAACTGTTACCTTGAAACCATCCAGAAAATAGACAGTACAGTGGGGAGGTTACCTGAAACCGGTGGTTTAACATCACCGCTCATTTTACACAAAGTGTAACAACAAAACGCTGAGTGAAGTAGATCAGACGGCTCTACCGAGTCGTGTAATTACGACTTTATGACTTTTTATAAACCGCTAAGGGAGTGGCGGTGTACATAGTGGAAATCCTGTTGTGCAAAAGTGTTGCGTTTATAATTTTGTTCAGTATATATTGGGGGGGGGGGGCTGTGCTTTTTAAAGAATGATTTAGTAACCGTTTCTCTTCATTTTAGGTCACAGAACAAAAAAACAAAGGTAAGCAGCACAGTGATATGTGATATATAGGTGTGTATGTTCCTTTCATGTCTTCTTACATTTTATCTTTAAGTTGTATTATTATTAATTGTCTTTTTTAATATTTGCATGTTGTAGTTTAAAAAAAGTTACAAGATAGTCTAAAATGCAAAACCGCTGTATCAGGGAATTATTTTTTAGCGTCTTACCTTATCTGCTTCATACCAAAATATGGTTAGTGCTTACATTTACAGAAGATGAATTGTGCACTGTTCTTATTATTTAACCAAGATGTACTTGTTTTAAATTATGCTTAATTTTACCCCCTCCGTTTCTCTCCCGGCCTTGCTCGTCCTGCAGTGCCAGACTTGACCAAGCCGGCATCTTCCCAGTCTCCTGTCAATCAGAGCAGCTCTGCCTCCCCCAGCCCTGGACCCACCCCCTCTGCCTCCCCATCCCCAGCCACCTTGGGCCCTGGCAGTGCTGCCACCCCGTCACAGGGCGGCAACAATGCCAAGCGCCTGGTGGTGGCCAACGGACAGCCCACCTCCACCACCATTTCTTCCTCCACCGCTGGCGCCCTCAGTGCTTCCGGAAACGGCAGTACTAGTAGCGGAGGCGGTGCCCAGGCGCCTCAGCAGCAACCGCGCTACATGCCGAGAGAAGTGCCACCGCGATTCCGCTGCCAGCAGGACCATAAAGTGCTACTGAAGAGGGGTCAGCCACCATTGTCCTCCATGCTGCTAGGAGGAGGAGGGGATGGCCCCAATGCAAACATGGCTGCTGTCTCAGGTAAGTGTTAGAAATGATGTAGGCCACATTAAGAACTGATCCATTATATGTAAAAAAAAAAAAATTGATAATTTCTTTTTTCCTTTTGACCCTTAAAGTTTCTCTCTTGGGATTTGCTTTTTCAGATCCTGGTGCAGCTGCCTCCTCATTGACCCTCACCTCATCATCAGTTGCTGCTTCTACTACTACTTCTAATTATGCAAATTCCATGTGGGGGGCGAGCTCAGGCAGCCAGGCCTCCTCTCAGGGCAGGGAGAAGGTGATCGTTGATGGCAACGACCTGGAGGAATGGCCTAGCATCGCTGGCAGTGATGGAGTAGGAGCTTCTTTCACCGGGGCTGGAGGGTGCAGCAGCAACAACAACGGAATGCCTGTGAACAGCATCAGTGCCTCTGGCAACCAATCCTCACCCACTTCCTCGTTCTCTTTGCCCAATGAATGTATGCAGTCGTCCAACGGTGTGGCGTGGGGGATGGCTACCTCCCAGGGTCATCTTGGAGGAGGGAATGCGGTAGCTGCAGCTGGGCCTCTGCTACAACAGCCCTCCTCACTTTCCAAAGCCTCTGCTGTACCAGGGAGCCATGACGCCAGTGGCCCCGTGGAAGGCAGCAGTGGGATTCCAGGTGCCAACTTCAATCCAAATGCCAACCCTTCGGCCTGGCCTGCCCTGGTGCAGCAGGATGGGTCCGCTAGTGCAGGGGAAGGAGGTCCATCTTCCTTCCATCACCAGTCTGCCAACAACTCCGCTTCCCTGGGGCTGGGAGGCGCGGCAGTTGGGATGCTGGGGGGTCACCCACCTTTATCTGTGAATCAATCAAGCACCCATCAGCGACAACTTCACCAAATGCAATCACGAGACAGAGAGATGGGAGGGGGGAAATGGGACAACGAATCAGCGGGACCAAAAATCGCAGGGGGGGAAGGAATTGGGGGAGGAATGGACCGTGGTGGTGGAGGAGGCGAGATGAGTGTGGGAGACCACAGCCTCACCTCCTCATGGAGAGGCCAGTCTTCTTACCCTGCAGCTAACTCCAAAACGGGTGCCTCAAGAACTGATGGATGGGAGGGTGGAGCAGGTGGCACAGGGGGATTCGGAGCTGCTGAAGGAGATAATGGGACATCTGGTTGGGGGTATCCAAGTTCCACTACTGGGGTTAATGCCTGGGGCAGTGCTGGAACTGGGGCAAACAGTAGTCAAACCTCTGGGGTATCTCAGGGAGGGTGGGGGTCATCAGGAGTAGGAGGGGAGAGAGGGGTTTCTGGTGTTGATTGGGGTGGGAGCTCTACCAGTACTGGTGGAGCTAATCCAGGAGGTGATGGAATTGGTGGAGCTTGCAGCAGTAACAGCAGCAGTAGTGGGGGCAGCACAGCTGGCAACCCCCCTGCCACCTCATCCTCTTCCTCAACAGCCACAACTACGACCAGAGCTTGGGACAATCAGAAGGGGGAGAGTGAAACAGGGGAATGGGGTGGGGGAGTAGACAGACAGGGAGCACAGGGAGGATCCTCATCCAGTGGTGGAAATTCCAGAAATGGGAGCAGATCTAACAGTAGTCACAGTCGTCCTCCTCCTCGCTCTGCACCTAATGCTGAAGCTGCCTTACAGAACCTGCTTAGCCGGACTGATTTGGACCCTCGGGTCCTGTCCAACACAGGCTGGGGCCAAACACAGATCCGACAAAACACGTCCTGGGAGTTTGAAGAACATGGAGGACAGATTAAAAGTGGGTCATCATCAACTACATTGAAACATGCATCTTCTCTTGGTGGTTCTTCTCAGTATTCTGGAGGACCTAGAACTCTAATGACTGAGTCTATGGGTCCAGGGGTCAATCCTTCCCTGGCTCCGTCTGCTGGGTCCCCCGGAGAGGGCTGGGAAAGCAGCAGCAACAGTAGCAGTAGTGGGGCCTCTCTATCTGGGAGAGCCCCACCACCGTCAGGCCCCAACATGAGGAATCTTGGCGTTTCACAATCTGGGCCAGTGAACACAACGGGACCTGGTATAGGTTCAGGGGCAATGCCAGGGCACAGCCAGCAAGGAAAGGCTACAGGCTGGGGTGGAGGAGGGATTGGGGCTGGGGATGGTCAGCAGGCCAAGGGCTGGGGTAATGAGGAATGGAGAGACAGTAGTAGAGGTGGAAATGGAGGAGGATGGGATGATCTTGGGCAACAGGGAGACTCAGTGAGTGGAGGCTGGGCAGGAAATAAGGAGGAGAAAGGGACAGGGGGGTGGAAAGAAATGGGAGGGAATGGAGGAGGGAGTGGCTGGGGATCAGGACAGAAGGCTGGGGCAGGTAGGGATTGGGGAGAGCAACAATCTAAATCAAATAGCGGAGGAGGGGGATGGGAGAATGAGAGGAAGAATGGAGGAGGAAACTCAGGTGGGGAATCAGGTGTGGGTAGTTGGGGGAGCTGGGATGATGGTGCTCCTCGGAGAACCTGGGGAGCAGGGGGCACAGGGGGAGGAGGAAGTGGAGGAGGGGGGGTGGGTGTTGCCGGGGGCATGGGGTCCAAACCCCATCAAAGTTGGAGTGGAGGAAACAAACTGCACCAGATGCCAAACAGCCAGCCGGGCTCCGTCACAGGCCCACCGGCACAACTGCAACAATCTCAGCCCCGCAATCAGCATCCACAGCGACAGCAAGCATTGGACCAAGGGGCTATGCAAGGGGGCGGGGGGAGGAAACTCATCTCTCAAGCCCAGAATCAGAACCAAAGCTCAGGCTGGACCTCGGGGCCCATCCCTGGTGGCTCCGTAGGGGGTGGAAGTAGTTCTGAACCCAGCGGTTGGGAGGAACCCTCACCGCAGTCTATAAGCAGGAAAAACGAGATAGATGATGGAACATCAGCATGGGGAGACCCAACCCATTACAACTACAAGCCGGTCAACCTGTGGGATAAGAACAGCGCCCCTGCTGGGCAGCAGCCGCATGACCAGCCTCAGCCTCAGGCTCAACAACAGCAACCACAGGCACCTCCAATACAACAGCAGTCTAGCAGGCAGGCCGCAGGGCTAGGAGGTAACCGAGACTTCAACGCTGGCCATGGACCTGGAAAAACTTCAGCTATAGGTAAGACACAACAAACTGTGAACTATAGTACACAGAGAGTATAGTGTATAATGTATAGTATAGTGACTATAGTACAATGATTTTGTAATTATCATAAAAAAATAACTTATTTAATTTGAATTTAGTTTTTTTATTCTTAAAGGAGAACTATTATTATTACTATAAAGCATTTTAAGTTAATACTAGGGCTGCACAATTAATTTAATCTCAATCGCGATGTCACCCGCGATTACACAACTGTGAAAAAATAGCAATTTGAGTAGACAAATGTATTAATTTTATTAGAATTAGAATTTTTATTTAATTTTCTAAAATATACATTTATTTAAAAAAAGTAATGCACATTTTTGTTTATTTCTTATGCTTGTTTGACTTTGTATTTTAAAGTAAAAAATACACATTTCAAAATTTTAGTAGCTTATTTTCTGTATCTTCCATGATAATTACATAAACTCATGAAACCATTATATCATAATCGCAGCATTGTCAATCGCAATATGACTTTTCCTCCAAATCATGCAGCCCTAGTTCACTCATGTATTTTGTGTTTCCACTAGAACGCACGTTCTCATACTGGCCACGGTTGCACCTGTATTTACCCTTTGTATAATACGCTCTGTTGGAGCGCCTGTCTCTTAAAGTCCCCAATCAGAGGACTGGGCATTGAAAATGCCCAGTCCTCTGATTGGTCAGCTTTCCGTATCCACGCTCCTGTTGTTGCTGTCTCCGTACAGTCGGTGGCTTCAACGGAATATACAGCAGGACTTTGTACCGTGCAAACACCAATAAAGGCTTTTAAACCCAATACTACCCAACCCAATGTGTTTTTCAGCAGTTTTGTGAACTGAAATTGGGAAGAAATTAACAACAAGATTACATCTTCTCTGGTGTTACAGAGTCTGCTACAGTGCTTGTGGCAATAAACACTGCAGTAACGTTAGCCCTAAAAAAAAAATGATTCAGTGCCCTGCCTGGTGCAGATGACCAAACATAGCAACCCAGTAGAAAACAACGTTGAAAAAGGAGCATTCACAACATTGGGAAATCTGAGGATTTTGCCCTCAAGGATTTCACATTGAAATCTGACATTGTAACATTATAGAAATGACAGAAAATATGTAAAAGGTTGAATGTGTAACAGCATTTTTCCATTTAAAGGTAATGTGAAGGTTTTTTTCTGCATAGAGAAAGTTTTGGTGCCCCCCAAAGAGGTTTTAGTCAATGCCAAAGGAATATCACGAGCGTCAATACATCTGATTTTCAGCAGCCAGCCTCCCTCTCATCCACAGTCACTACTGTACACATGCGGCTGAAACCCTGATGTGTGATATGGAGGTTGTTTCTGAATCAGCTGAGACAGTTTGGCAGCTCAACATGTTGAAGCATTTTGACAAATGTGCTTTACGGGTTCCCAAAGAAGTTAACAACTAAAAAAATGCAAAACTACAAATGCAGAGGTTACAGGAAAGGTTGATCTGCTGTTTATAAATTAGCATGGAGGTTTAGCGTATCAAAACGAAAACTGAGTCACAAGAAGTGTATGTGTTTTTCAGCCAGTCACCTGCTTGCTATTTCTGCAGTTTTCATCTTAAACCACATTATCAGGACTGTAACAGTACTGTAACTTCAGTCGATGCTCAAACTGAGTACAGCTAAGGTAAAAAAACAAAACATTTTCTGTCAATGAATATTCTCTGGGTAATACTGTGAGAGAAGATGCTTTGATTTTGATATGCATTTTGGATCAGTGTCAAGTCAATAACTCATCAAAAAAGTACATGTGAGGAAGAGAGTAGCCATAGCCTTTTGTTGCTAACCCCTGTAAACATGCACAAACAAAACACTGCTCAGCCTGCGTGTGCAGAGTCTAGACGTTGGACTTTAATTGAAAAGAAACAATTGTGTCCTTACATAAAGGGTCTCCATTACTTTGCTCCATCTTAACCTGTGTTGTTCATGTGTGTCTGCAGGTCCATCAGGTTGGAGTGGCGCTTCTCCAACTAGTCCTTCAGTAGACAATGGCACGGCAGCTTGGGGAAAGACTACTGATGCCCCTGCTGGCTGGGGAGAGCCCGATGATGCTGGAGGGAAGACAACAGGCTGGGGAAACCCTTCTCCCATCCCCACCAAATCTGGTTAGAAAATCAAATAATGTGGTGAAAACAACTTGAAATGAATTTGATTTAAATCACATCTGTTATCTACTGGATTTTTGACAGCGGTGGGTAAATAAACTTGCGTGATGTCATGTGAACCGGATTTCTCGGTTGCCTAGGTTATATCACTCCTCCGCTGTAGCCTGTGTTACCAACTACAGGGAACAAAATACAACGAGCAGATACTGTTGACTTGTGCTAGCTTAACACCAGTGAACTCTGCAACTGGAAGGACTGGATGAAAAGTGTTAAACTGTCTCCAATGATTAAAAAAAAACACACTGGCTAACTTGGAAATAAGGTCTTATTTCCAAAATTCTGAACCACCCCTTTAACCTAAACATATTTGATGCATTGCATTTGTGACATTAACATTCTTAATAGCCCATTAGTAAAAACCAGAAATGGATTTTAATTTTAGATCTGTTAATTTCTTTTTCACAGTCTGATAGTGGCATTTAGTATTTCTCTTTTCTTCACCTACAGGTTCAAAGTCTATGCAAGATGGCTGGGGGGACAAAGAGGGCTCAGTGGCTGCCTCGCGTCACTCAAGCTGGGAGGAGGAGGAGGAGGGAGGCGGCGGTGGCATGTGGAACAGCGCCGGCTCCCAGGGAAGCGGCTCGTCTTGGGGACAGGGAAGCAATGGGGGCTGGGGACAGAACCCCACTGGGAAAAAGCCCAGCAACAAGGTGAGTGGTGAAAATAAATCTTGATTTAAAAGCATAAAAAAATGTAAGATACAACAACAACAACAAAGACACAACACTTTGGGTCCTCCAACCTTCATGTGTGTAAACAATTCTTAAAGGGATAATTCAGTTGTTAGAATTATGAAGTATAGTCCAATTAAGGCATGGATGTTTTTTATGCCACTATTAAGCCACTATTCTATCTCATAGACACAAGATGAACTAAGTAGAAGTGGAATGTAGCTGATTTTATGAATTTGACCCACTCTTGGAAAATAGGAAAAATATCTTCCACTGGTTTTGTATGGCAAGGTTATTTTATTAAGTCTAAATTACAATTTATATATTAAAACCCTTGTAGAACTGGTTAAATCATTGTCTGCTAACTTTGTATTTGTCTCTAAGGGTCCGTTGAAAGCTGGTGGAGGAGACTCGTGGATGAGCCCCATCAACAGACAGTTCTCCAGCATGGGGCTGCTGGTAAGACAAAAAATGTCATTGCCTTTTAGTGTTATTGCGGCAGGGAAACATCAAAACCCTCCTTTTTTTCCAGATGCTTTGTTTTGTAGCCACCAAGGCTATACTCATTAACGAAATAACAAAAACTAGGTGGGAAAAACATTGTTATCGTTCAATGTCCTTAGTTTTCGTCTTTGTCAATGTTTTTCATTGAGCAAATAACGTTATATCTTTCAGAGTTGAC
>NC_045753.1:8035380-8051885 GCF_008692095.1 Etheostoma spectabile
CGACCATAGACCTGTTTTATACAGTCTATGCCATAGACCTATATAGTTTCCGACTGGGAACCCAGAAATTCTGTGTCTTGCGGTGGAGGGTGGTAAAATATGTGGACAATTTATTAAGGGGGAACTATGCAGTTTTTTTTGTTTTGTTTTTTTGCTTAATTTACCTTAACTGAACTGCTTCTGAGTCTTTGGATACATTTTTTTTTTGTGTTGAATGGTGGTCATCTCGCTCCCCCTGGCGCCTGTGAGCGAAAAAAAACACCCTTTCAACTTTTGTCCGGCGAGTCACCAGCCTCAACGTCACGAATGATCGCAATGTAACAAATTGCTTCACAGCACAGACACAAGTAAACATCGAAGCTGCCAAATATCTATTATATTGTA
This sequence comes from Etheostoma spectabile, assembly GCF_008692095.1. NCBI lineage: Eukaryota > Metazoa > Chordata > Actinopteri > Perciformes > Percidae > Etheostoma > Etheostoma spectabile. The sequence goes on from NC_045753.1 coordinate 8,035,765, forward strand.
AGGTGTAGGGGGAACTCTATAGAGAAACTTGCAAGCAAAACGCGAGAAAATAGAAGAGAAATGACCAAAACTGCACAGCGTGCCTTTAGAGGAAAGAATTCCACAAATTGAGAAGCACACACAGGAAGGCTAACCTAGCTTACCTTAACAAGGTAAAGAAGAACGCAAATCCCCCTTTACCCGAAACATAAGCTAACCTCGGTACAGGGCATGGATGTATGGGTACAGGTAAAGTTTGCCACTTTGCGCGAACCAAAGTTTAAAACACCTGTTGAGGTATGTCTTCTTTAGTCTATTGGCTATTTAGGTTTTTCCCTGGCACACGTCTTACCCATTTCGCACTTACTGCTTTGTCTTGTGTAGATTGTTTACATATTTGTGCTCATCATATGTACATTTTATGTGCTTGTGTAATTGTTGAATGCATTGTGAATACAAATTTCTAAAATTGTATGATGTTTTTTGTTGAGTTATTATTACACAATATTTTTTCTGACCTTTTTGAATCTTGCCCCTCACAAATATCCCATATTACAAAAAGACTAAAACTAATAAAAACTAAACTAAGCATTTTCAAAAAATAAAAACTTAACTAGCAAACCCACTTTAAAAACTATATATAACTAAACTAAAATTTTAAACAAAAGGTCCAAACGAATTAAAAATAATGAAAAATGCTTAAACTCTAATAATTTTGGTACCCGCACACTTATTAGCTAAAATATGCATGTGTTTGACAGGTTGGTTATTTCTAAATGACAATGATGTTAATAATTATAATTTTGGCCTTTTCTGCCGGTCAGAATGACGATCCCAGTGGCCCAAACATTGACCTGGCTCCAGGTTCTCTACAGGAGAAGAAGATGGATGTGGAGAAAAGAGGCATGGGAATGGGGATGAACGATTACAATGGAGACATGAGGAAGGGAGGAAGAGGAGGAGGAGGGGGGATGGCTTATCGTCCACCTGGTTCCAAAGAGGCAGCACCTGGGGATGCTGGGTCCTACTATGACAAGGTAATGTCTCACTTCCACCTTTTGGCCTTTTTCTTCTATGTCTTCTTTATGTCTAGATAACAGTTTGTCCTTTCTTACTATTCTTTATTTCCTCTTGTGATTCTACCTTTTCTTCCCGGTCTGCCCCGTTCCTCCATGTCGCACTCTCCCCCCTCCCCCTCCTCCTTCACCACCACTCAAATTGGTCTTCCATTGGCTGTCACTGTGACAGACCTTGCCTTTGACCAATCAGGATTGGTGCCTTGGGGAGGAGGGTCCTTGCTCTCTGTACTCACCACCCACTGTCTACAAGCCCCATTCCCTCTTCAACCACACTATTCCCTTTAGACAAGTAAGATAACCACGCCTCTTGTTTCTGTCCTACCATTTCTTACATTAGATTCTTGTAGTTTTACATTTTCAAAAAACAATCACACAATTATACCCCCAAATTGTCCTGCTCCAGTCTGTCATGTTCTGTGTAATCTGTGTTTTTCATGTATTTGTCTGCACTTTTATGGGTCCTCTGAGGTTTCATTTTCCATTTTCGATCACAGGGCGGTCACAGTATCTTTGGCAGTAGCGGAGGGATGGCTCAGTCAAGACACCAGCCAAATGTCCCACCCATAAACCAGTCCCCAGGGATACGAGCGCAAGTGCCTCATCAGTTCCTGTCACCTCAGGTACTAATGTTTTTGCTTTTATTCTGTGATCAGTCTCCCAGCTTCCCAGCTGTCTACATGTTTACATGTCTACACCTAGCATTGACACAGGAAGTATGTGGGTTGACTGTCAGTGGGTTATTCAGCGTTGGTTGTGAAGCAAGTCATCTTCACAGTTTATTTTTGCTCCTTACTTCTTAACTGTCCACCAGACATGTCCACTCTCTACATTCATGCTTGTATGAGTAATTTTTATGACTCCTTGTTATGATAAGCTGGTAACTCCTATTTTGTTGGAAAATGCAATGTAGACATCTGCTTTTGACACTTGTATCTTCATGCACTTTACATATATTCATTTATAAGATGAGATCTTGCAGTGAGGCTGGTGGGGAAACTGTTATTATATTGTAAATTGTATATTTACTGTTATTAGATTGTATTGTAAATGTAAATAGGCTCCAATGTGGGATCAACACACTCATCACATCATGCAAGGGGTTGACTGCGTACCTTACTCGTCGTTGTGCTGTAAATCTTCTGACATAGTTTGTAATGGTCTGATTCTTGTGTATGAGCTTACACAATGTGCTCTGCTGGGAGTGTGCATTGTCTACTTGTCAGTGCGGCCCCTAGAGTTCATAATCTCGCTTCAGGACAACATTTATTATGTTTCCCTGCTTACTTCTAAAGAATACAAAGTGAAATGCATGTCTTTTTTAGCAATCAAATCATTTCCATTCACTCACTTGAGTCAAGGCACTTATTCACAACAGTTAATGAGAACATAAAAGAGAATCATTGTTAATCGGGGATAAGCAGTAAGCTAATATGGTTGCTAGTGGTTACAGCACCAAAGCGTTTCTGTGGTAACAGGTGTGCCTTCCTGCCGTTGTGTTTGTCGCCAGGTGCAAGGCTCTGTGCTGAAGCAGATGCCCCCTCCCAGCGGGAGTGTGGGGGGTGTTGGCGGCGTGGGAGGAGTGGCTGGGGTCGGGGGAGGTGTTTTCCCTCCACAGCTGTCCCCACAGCATATCGCCATGCTCAGCAGCATCTACCCACCTCACATCCAGTTTCAGCTGGTAAGAAGCAGCACTATGTATCTCTGAGAGTTCCATCACAGATCTGCTGAGTCTGGAAATAAATGGAGAAATTATGTGAACAATTCTCTGTCCTGCACAGTTTGAAAGTTTCACAAAAAATTAAGGAAGGAAAGAGAAATTTTTCATACTTTTTACATTTGATTGTACATTGTGTGTACATACAGTAAATATCAACAAATTATGATTTAACTCCCTCTGCAACTCACATTTTCACCCTCGAAATACATGAAATCATATCAACTAACTAGGTGAAAAATATGTATTTTGGAAATTGAAACAGTGTAGTAACCCTGTCACCATCAAATGCAAAAGTTTCTGAAACAAATGTATTTTCATGAGAAAAAAAACTTTTGCTACAGCTCTGACTCACTGCCGAATATTTAGATATCTGCCAGTGGAGCCAGCTCTACATAGTACTCAGTTGATACGTTGGTTTGTCAATGCAGAGCTTTAAAATTGCTCCTCCTACCACTCCTCCTAGTTTCTTTTTCTGTTTCGTTCTGTCTGTGTTTGTTCAGGCTTGTCAACTCCTCCTCCAGCAGCAGCAACAGCAGCAGCCGCAACAGCAGCAGCAACAGCAGCAGCTACTGCAAAACCAGAGGAAGTTCACGCCAAACGTGCGGCAGCAGGCTGACCCTCAACAGGTACACATAAACTATCATAAATGTATCATTTTACAACTGTAGACAGACATTCACCCCTGGAAAAAAAATTACATGATTTCACTTGGAGGAGAATTGCTATGCCAGTGTGCCACCTTTTTTTTAAAATTCAGACTTCAAACAAGTAGGATAAACAAAAAATAAATTTTCAAAAAGAAAATGTACATCATCTCCTACTTGAAAAGGTTTGCTAAATGCCTCACATCAGAGACAATGCTAAACATCCATTCACTGTCAACACGAAGCACGACATGCATTCTATCTTCCATTTCACAAACATGTTATCGAATGCAGATGCAATTGCTGCTGCTGTGTGAGAACTGGAGCATTCCTGTGAGTGTAAGTCGGACAGCTTTTTTAAGGGTGATGTCTTTGTCTATCCACTAGGCAGTGAGGCATGCTCACAGGACTTACGCTTAATGTCGTAATGTCCGTGGTAAAGCTAATGTGACTAGCGCCAGCTAGGAGCTTTCAATGTGACTGGCAACATCACTTTGGAGTTTAGGTAAGGTGACATCAGAAAGTAGCGCTGACTAGCATTGCATAACGCGGCTCCACCCCTTTAAACGGCTGGTTATCAAGAGCAATACATTCAATGTTTATGTCGTTAAGCTTTTTTACCTTTAGGTGGTCACTGCTGTATTTTCTAGCTTTGTCAAAGGACTGAAGTAGAGGCTGCTCATGGGTTTTTGCCAGCGTTTTTTCCTTCTTACTTTTCAAAGTCTTGGTGCTGCTCATGAAGACGGCTCTTAAGATGCATAATCATATTTGTAGTGTGGGGCGAGTGTTGTTTACGCCTCCTCGCGTCACTTGTGCTTTACAAGTACTGCAAAAAGCAGGTTTGTTATCTGTTTTACATATCTCAAAATACCTCTACACAGCCTACATGTTGGAAGTTTAAGTTGTTGGCGTTCATGCTATGTTCACTGTTGTCATGTGCGCATAATAAACAAGCCACCCTATCGGCAAGGCTCAAGCTTTAAAATGATCATCGGCAGATATGAATATTTCTGCCGATGATCATTTTAAAGCTTTTATTGCCCGATACCAATGTCATGCCGATGTAATTGTGCATCCCTATTTAAAGCTCAAATGGATTTATTTAATTTATTCATCTTGTCCTTCTTTTATGGTCAGCCATCTGAGTTTTACTGGTTGTACATTACTGCCACCTAACCGTGGATGTATTTTCTTGTACCAAATGCCTAACTACAAAGTATTGTGATATCCACTTATGGAGTCACCATCATGGATCACTCGCACCCTCAGCCCTCCGTTGGTTGATCTCACTAAGTTCCCTTCAGTTTTTCAGACAAATGGAACAACACTTGAGATGGCGGCGGGGAGTCCCCCGAGGGGAAGTGAACGAGGACATGTTGAACCACTAATGAAATGCAGCGTCACTTGACACTTCTTTACATCCTCCACTCAGGTGATGACTCTTGTTTTTTCTTGTGTCTCCTCAGCTGGCCAGGATAATGGCGGTGCTCCAGCAGCAGAGGCAGCAGCAGCAGGTCGGGGGTTTAGGCGGCAGCTCCAAACTCTCCCCCTCCCACCACGGTGGAGGTGGCGGTCCCAAACTGCCCGGGGCTGATACCCTGCACCACCCAGGCCTGGCAGGATCTGTGGCTGACCTGCACCAGAAAACTCTCGGACCCTATTCTGGTCAGTGCTTGTTCTTTGACCAGTTTTACACAAAGAGAGAGAAAAAAGAAGCTAAATCTCTCCTTCCCTATGTTAAAATAAAAAAAATAATACTTTTCATCTTTCCCTCTGTTCTGTCTCTTCCTGTAAGCAGGGTTTGCTTCTGGTGTGAACCTCCCTGGTCTGGACCTGGGGGGCTCTGTAGTGGGGGGGCCTGGGGGTATGAAGGACCTAGGGATTCAGCAGTCCCGCTTCAAATGGATGATGGAAGGACACTCTTCTCCAGACACCTCCTCACCCGAGAACGCATTCCACAAAAATGGTAAGATTGTGTTGTGTTTTTTTTTTAATACTAATGTTGTTTTTAAAAGAAGCAAAATACATAAAAGGGGCCGATGTGAGGCCTATTGTGTTAATGAGGTTAGTTGTGGAGTCACATATTAAGGTCACATTAGTTAACCCATCTAATATTCAGGGATGTGACATACATTATTATCGCCTTCCAGGTCCTGTCCCGCCCATGAAGATGCCAGGGGGCTCTCCCTACTCTCAGTATGACATAATGGTTGGAGACGGGCTGGGAGACAACTGGCACCGCACCCCTGGCAATAAGATGGGTAACAAGCCTACCCCCACGCCCAGCTGGCCGCCTGGTAAGTGACAATTCATGGTTAAAATTATAAATATAAAATTAAATATAATAATGAGCTAGAGGATCCCACAAGGTTTAAAATGAGACAAAACGGAGAATAAGTCATTTCTGTTTCAAAGAACAATTTGGGAATGTTCTCTCTACCTTTTTTTTTAACAACTAGTTTCAACAGACCACATGGGTGTTTCTTCTTTAGAGTTCCAGCCTGGTGTGCCCTGGAAGGGAATCGACCGTGTCGACCCTGACTCTGACCCTTACATGACCCCAGGGAGCATGATGGGAAACGCAGTGTCCCCTAACCTCAATGATACTGAGCACCAGTTGTTACAAGACAATACTGGTAAGCATTTTACAGCTCCACCGCCTCATTCTCTGTACCATAAAATGTGTAAACACACCATATCTAGCAGTTACTTTGTTTACCTTCTTTATTTTATTGTTTGTCTTCTGGTTTTTAGCCAGTAAACCAGTCTCCATAAATATGAATTCTCTTTTTTTAATATTTGCCATTTTATCATGAATGAATGACTAATGCAGTTGGTCGGTGCCTTTGTTTGCAGATCCCACCCCTCCCCTCAACACCTTGCTGCCTTCACCTGGTGCCTGGCCCTACAGTGCCTCAGACAGTCCCCTCAACCACGCACACAACTCAGGTAAACACACATTAACACTCCCCATCTCATTTCTGAGCTGGTGTGTTGCTGTGCCCTGATTTCTGATTAGAGCTTAAACGATGGTCTGTTACTTAATTCATAACTCAACCGTCAAGGGAAATAACCGGTAACCATTGCTTATTCATTTGTAGTTATTTTCAAACATAAATGTCAAAACATTCGTTACTTCCAACTTCTCAATTGTGAGCTTTGGGCTTTAGGAATTTGTGGTTGTGAGAAATTGTTATTTTTCACTATCCTCTGACATTTCATAGATCAAACAGTGAATCGATTGATTGAGAAAATAATCAGCAGATGAATTGCTAATGAAAATAATCGTAAGTTGCTGCCCTATTTCTGGTTGTCCTTCACATATATTCTGTCTTGATGTATTTAAAATATGTATTGTACATAACTGAATGATAGAAGTCACAACTTACAGGACTTTTACTTGAAAGTTCAGCAATGTCATAATCTAAAGTCACTCACTTAAGACCCAATAACTTCTGGACCACATGCACCATCTCCAAAATGGGATTTAACAAGCTGGAGAATTTTAATGCTGGAAAAATGTATGCTCAATGCAGTATTAAAAGTGAAAGTTGTTTGATTATGTCAAAACAAGGGCATAACCGCATTCCATCTTATTAATTGTAAATTAGAAAAGCAGCTTTGGCCTTTTAACTTGTACTTGCGTCTCTATAAAGGTTTGTCTTGATTGCAATGCTGGTTTTGCTACCTATTGGTATTATGTTTACCAGTGTACAACCCTTCCAGACCCTCATTTAATTTTTCTGTAACTACAGTAAAGTACATGGACTACAAGCCCAGCTGGCCCCCAGAGCCCATTGGACACAAGTCCTGGAAAGCTACTCGCGGCAGCAGCCAGAACCAGCTGTCCCAACTTTCCCGCCCACCTCCAGGACTAGCCAGTCAAAAACAGCCGCCGCCTTCTCCTTGGTCTGGCGGAGCTCCTCGATTGGCTGGCCGGAGCTGGGGCGGTGGCTCAAGCACCAATGGTAATGCCCATTGCGTTTTTCATGTTGTTGAGGTTACAAGGTTGCCTTTTCCTTATCCAAGCACAGTGCACGTTGAATCATTCATCTGATTTAAATGTACAGGAGATAAAACAACTGGCTCTGATTGCTAGATACAACACCATGCTCTTTTGAACCAAAATGTCCATTTATATTTGATTTGGAAGAGTAGTCAAGCAGTAGAAGCAGCAGGGAATGTTATTAATCATTTATTACATTTAAGATGAGGGGGAAAACAGAGTGCAATTTTGTTCACAGGGAATGTAGAATACTCACACTTTTTCCCCTCTCTCTCTCTCTCTCTCTCTCTCTCTCTCTCTCTCTCTCTCTCCTCGCTCTCTCCTCCCCTCTCTCTTCTCCCTCTCTTCTCTCTCCTCTCCCCCCCTCCCTCCTCCTCCCTCTCTGCAGCCTCAACATGGAGTGACGGCAGCTCTCGGGAAAGCTGCTGGTTGGTGCTCAGCAACCTCACACCACAGGTAAACACGGACATATTTTACAAAAACAAGTGCTGAAACATCTGTGGGGGAAAATGTATTTTTGTTTTGTTTTTGTAACTATTTAAATACTACCAGACTGGCTTGTTTTTATCTCACTTCATGCATGAACTAATCATAAATGAGCACATGGAAACACTGCTAAAAAAAATTCATACCTAAACGCTAGGTCTGAACGATTTTGGAAAATAATCTAATTGTGATTTATTTATTTTTTTTATTTTTATTTTCACCAATCCTGGTGGAAACATTCATATGAAAGACAGAAACAAATCACACAAACTAAAGTGTGGATTGCAGAAATATAAAAACAAATATGTTCACCACACTTAGTAGTATTTAGATTATTGAATTCTTATTTAACGTAATAAACATAAGAAACATTTTAAATAAAACTTTTTAAACGCTGTCTTTGAACTTTACTAGGCGGCACAGACAAGTAAAAAGTGTGTGTGTGTGTGTGGGTGTGTGTGTGTGTGTGTGTGTGTGTTTGTGTGTGTGTGTGTGTGTGGTGTGTGTTGTGTGGTTTTTTGGGGTGTGTGTGTGTGTGTGTGTGTGTGTGTGTGTGTGTGTGTGTGTGTATACACATACACACATACATACAGACAGACAGACAGACACGCACACTTGTATTTTTTTTTTATTTATTTTTTTTTTACAGCGCGCACAGAGGAGTTGCCCTCCAGCCCCTCCTCCTCGTGAAGTTACGTGCCGTGTGCAGCGTTGCACTTGCTCAGGGAGGCTGTTGTTGCGTTAGTAGTAGTAGCATGCTGCTGGTGGTCTTGCCGTGGGATTAACTGCAATAATACCCTGTAAAAACAACGCAGCCACGCTGCTGTGAAAGCTCCATAAACGCCATTTATCAGAGTCGGGTCCTCTCTGCGACAGTCTCCTCCTCTCCATATCTTTTATATTGGAGCTAGCTAGCTAACCGCTAATCATAGCTAATTGTTGCTAACCAAGCCTTGAGTTCTCTGTGCCTGTATCCTTTAACTGCATGTATGGACTTGAGCCCAAATAAAACCCTTTATTTTATTAAAACGGCTGTAAAAGTTTTGAACTAGAACTCAGAGTTGTTTGAGTGACAGAACTGTGCTCAGGGTACGGCGTGATCAAATCGCAGCCTTTGCAATTAGGAAATTGCGTTTGAACATATCACGATATTATTGCAAATGTAATTAATCGTTCAGCCCTACTAAACACGTCAATCTTCCATTTAAGTTCACCATGGTCCATCTTGTATGTTCTTGCAGATTGATGGCTCTACTCTGAGGACCATCTGCATGCAGCATGGCCCTCTTCTGACCTTTCACCTTGGCCTGACCCAAGGCACCGCTCTGATTCGCTACGGCTCCAAACAGGAGGCAGCCAAGGCCCAGAGCGCACTCCACATGTAAGACTCAGTCTTTTGTTTTGATGACATCTTTACAATATCACTCTTATATCTATATGGTCAATTTGTAACTGAAACCAGTAGCCTATAAAGCTCAATAATTAAAACATATCTAATTTGATTTGCCTGTAAAAAAAACATTTTAAAAAATAACAATCTGATAATGTAAATTTTTACACTTTGGTGACAAACACAATATAAAATGTTAGTTATTGAGTGCATTACATGCTGAGCCAATGTATGAAACTCCCAAATGGGCATGGCCTTGTTTGAAATTGTAGTGAAGAAAAGTTATATTTGTACAATTTATTTTTTTGCTAGAATTAAATATTTACACAGCTAAAAGATATCTAGAGTTAAAAAAAATTGTTTTGTTTAGGCATTCACGTAGTTCATCTGTGTTGCAAGATGTTGTGAGTTTGGTGCTTAAGACAGAAACAGGTCTCAAACAATTAATTTTCTCCTTATGTGTCTGTCACTTGGCACTTTTGTGTCCGAATGTTCAGGAGATATATGGCTTGTGATGAATGGGTTCGATGTTTACTTTGGTGACTATAAAATCTGTCATAAACTGTGTTCACGATCACTTCTCCCACTGGAATCAATGCACTCAGGGCCGTCTCTGGCCAGGCTAGTTGTTTCTCCGTTTCCAGTCTTTGTGCTAAGCTAAGCTAACCGTCTGCCGACTTGGTTAAATATTTACCTTACTATTATAAGAGTGGTATCAAGCTTCTCATTTTTGCCAAGAAAGCGAATCAGTGTATTTCGCAAAATGTCAAACGAGTTGGCACCGGAAGGCACTGTGATTTTAGGTCATTAACTGCGTTACCATTAGAATGTGGGCATGTCTTGTTACCAAAAACCTCAGTCAGTTCAAGCCTATTCCAAAAGGATCTGATGGCATTGAGATCATTACTCATTACTGTTTTCAATAATACAATCTATTAAAAAATAGAAAGAAAATTGTACTGCAGAAAATCAAGAATGTGCATCACATATCATGTTTTACAGTATAATTTATTGTAAGCCCCGTGAGACTGACAGACAGACTTTTTGTTTATATCAGGTGTGTTCTGGGGAACACTACCATCTTGGCGGAGTTTGTGAGCGAGGAGGATGTGGCTCGCTACATTGCACATTCCCAGGCAGGAGGAGCAGGCAGTGGAGGAACCACGTCCGGCTCTGCAGGCTCCGGGCCTACAGCATCCTCCGCAGTGGGGGCCAACGGTAACGGAGGGAGCTGCGAGAGGAGTGGAACAGGAAGCAGCGGTGGGGGAGGAGTAGAAGGAGGCTCCACAGCTGGCGGAGCAGGAAATGGAGGAGCCGGGCCTTCCAGCTCCGGGTGGCAGAGTCTGGACAGCACAGGCAGCTCATCGGACCAGTCCTCCACCCAGGGGCCCGGGCTGGGCATCTTCGCCCAGTGGAGCAGCAATGGGACCGGGGTGGGCGGGGCTGGAGGTGTGGAGGCCGGAAGGCAGGGTCTGTGGGGGGGGATGGGGGGGATGAGCGGGGCAGGGTACCCCAGCAGTAGCCTCTGGGGTTCCCCAGCACTTGAGGATCGTCACCAGATGGGCAGCCCCGCCTCGCTGCTGCCAGGGGACCTGCTGGGCGGGGGGGCTGACTCCATCTGAGGGGCCGACTGACACACACATTTTACACCCAACCTGTAATACATGTCACACTCTGTATTTATTTACTTGTAGAGATGACATGAATCAAAGCTACTTTGTTCACCCAATGCTCAACATTCATACTACACACAGGCTACATGCAGTACATGCACACATTATTTTCACACATACACATTAAACTGCTTAACTTTAAATGAAGACAACAGTAAAACTTGAACCGGATTAAAAGGTGAAATCCATTAAACTCTTTAGGACCCAACTGGATAGCTCTTTGTCTTTCTACTGCAAATCCCACCATCTGCATTCAGACCCGATCACTCAGGCATGCACTGTAGACAGGCTCAGCCAGAGTCGTACATGTCAACAAGTTTAGCTTTTGCTGTTTTTAGTGTGCCACAACTTACTTCTTTTGTATGACTATTTAATGGTTGAATCTCAAAATTCAGACTTGCAGACTGAGCCCTCTTGACCTGGCTGGCGTACTTCTAAGTTCTCATGTTCGGAAGTTTGAGAGTGGGGAAGGATCTGGAGTTTGTAGAAAATTTGGGACGACGCCACACTACAGAGTCAAATGGACGATCAGCAACCTTTTGAGATCTGGGAAAAGAGAGTGTTTTTAGTAGGTACCGACACCTCTACAAAAATATGTCATCAACATGGGACCCAGGGTAAAAAAAGAAATCAAAACGGAAACAACATTAGCCAAACTTGCACTATATGCCTCTGGGTTTGTTGACACATCCTCCACAAATCCCTCCATTTTTTTGAACAAGAGCTACAAAACAACTACAGACCTTACAGGACAACTAAAAGTTACAGCAGTGGCCTTGGCTAACAACCAGCGGCCGCCCGCCATGTCAGCAGCCTTCACACCTTCTCATCAGTTACACACTGCTCTTATATTTGACAAGCAAAATTGTATCTCCTTGTTGATGTACGTCAGTTGTTTATCATATTTTCTTCTGTTTTAAAAGAAAAGAAATGTGTGAAACTTTGTGGAAATTCAGAGATGTCCTTTTTTTCCCTTCAAACACTGACCTCGCTATTGTATTTTTTTTTTTTTTTCTTACTCGAGAAATCAAGTTGGTTATTATATATTGTCATGATGTTAATGATGACTATGATCACTTATTTACTCGCTGTACAAGGTGCCCTCCTGCCTGCCTGTGTGTGCATGAAAGGAGTGATGACAGTATGACCGAATGGCGGAGGAGGTGATGAAAATAATGATGACGAGGATATCGGGAGTGTCTGTGTTATTGATACAATGTTGAATGTTTTTTTTTCTTTCTTTCTTTCTTGTCCACGAGAGATTTGCGTGCGTGCGAGTGTGTGTGTGTGTGTGCGCGTGTGTGTGTGTGTGTGTGTGTGTGTGTGTGACTGTGCTTGTGAACACTTGTCTCCAGTCAGGGAAGTGAAAAATTGTTAATCTGACAGCTTACATTTGAAAGTGTGTGTGCGTGTGTGTGTTTGTGTGTGTGTGTGTGTACACACATTTTGCGTGCTTGACTGTCTGGATATTGTAATAGCTAAAAAGTAGAAAAAGAAAACAAAAAAAAAACATTGGCACTATTGCATATGTCGCTTGAGTTTTTTAGCTGCATTTTGTTCTTGTTTGTATTTTTTTCTGCCAAATGCAATAAGAGAATATTTTGTTTTTAAGACGAAACAACCAACTGAAGGCATTTCTATTAAGATGCCAAATCCTACCATACCAAGCTGAGCTGGAACAGTGTTTTACAGACACGTTAAAAACATTACCTGTTATGTTTTACTGTTTGTCTTTTTGTTATTATGTATCAATTTAAATTAAGTCAGTCTTTATTATCACTCCTGTTCAGGATGTTTTCATTTATTTCAGATGTTACAAAAAGGAGAGGAAATTAATTTAAAGCAGAAAAGAACAAGATAATAAAGGTTGAATTGAGGTCTGTAGTTGTTTGTTTGATCTGTGCGGAAGAGTGAACCGTTGACCTATAGGATTTCAGGTATTCATTGCACATTTTCATGCTGTTTCAGGTTAAATGCCATCCATTTTATGGATTGAGTTATTCCTTTGCCATGCGGCTGTGAGGTCAAGAGCACTGGCTGCCATGCATCATCCACACAGTAAATGAAAAAAATCCCCTTTACTAGTTGGCAGTGCTAGAAAAGTGGATGTTAGGGTGAATGCTTCATCCATTCTGGCGCAGTCTCTGATTTGTCATCCCCCCTCGTCGTCTCATACTGTCATGTTCATCCTATTTTAACTTCTGTTTCTTAAAAGAGTAATTAAGTAATTGGAATGCACAACATGTCCCTCCAGTCCAAGGTTTCCTCTCTGATTTACAACTTTAGGAAAGGGTAAATTAGGTTTGCAAACATCGTTAGACCTGGTAGAACACATTATGTATTCATATTTTATTTAGGGGTTTCATTTAGAATACAAAAAGACCATCGACTCGGAATTACTTTGCGCGTCATCTGCGTTTTCTCTCACCTTCTGTACATTTCTTGTCCAGCGAGCAACAAGAGAACTGGTAAGGTGCTTACAGCAGAAAACAACTTTTGGTTGTTTAAAAGATACAAGGAATTGATTTTGGTTTTTTCTGGGGAAGTTTTTCATGACAAATCTAGCCGTTATGCAATAGGAAAGCAGTTTTTTTCTTTTTCGTATGGTATTTTGGCTGTAGCTTTACAAAAAACTCATATAGGCTGGGAAAAAAATGTCTCAGTGCTTTTTTTGTTTTACTTAGTCATAGCAAATATAGTCCAACAGACTATAGTGTAAAAATGAATTAGGCTACTTTTTTTTGCAAGTTTAGCTGGTGATATATTCTACATTACACATTGTTGTCATAGCCTAACCTACTTTTCTTTATTCCCCATTCTAAACAACTTGTATCAATAGTTTTTCTGTTCTTCTTAATATACAGAAACATAGGTAGTGTGAATCGAGTATAGGCTACTGAAATTCCACTTTAAACAGGCCTATGATTAAAGGTGAACATTTAATGTCGGGTATAAAGTGATGTACAGTTGTGTAGGGATTAGCAGGCCTACCACTAGAGGGGGTTGACACGTGTACACACAGTTAAACACACACAGAGCTCTTACCTGTCCATGCTGTAATTATCTAATGTGTGTAGGCCTACGTTAGGAACTCATTAAGGTGTATTGGTGGTAATACACGTATTAGCTTGGCGCTTCATTCATGTCTGCAAAAACCGGCAGCAGCAGCGGCGCGACGGCTTTAAGATAATCCGGGTATCTCTTCAAATCTGTGGATGACATCATTGATATTGTCAATGGTGTAAACTGAGAAAGAGAGAGAGAGAGAGAGACCTCAGTGTCTGGTTTCGGCGTTTTTCCTCCCCCCACCATAAAAATCGTGACAGTAAAAATCCTCCAGAGTCGCGGGGCTGCAGTCGGCTCGGTTCAACTGTATTTTGGGGGGGGGCTCTTTCGGGAGTGGGGGGGTTCGGGTCACAGATCTCCGAGGTTATGAGCCGTCCGAAGCCGCGTCGGTGCGTCGCTGTCCAGGGTCCTGAGTGAGACGGAGCCATCGGGCGACCACGGAGCCTGACATAACCCGGTGAGGTGAGGAGGGGGGGGGTGGTGGACCGGGGGTGTATGTTGGCTAGTCAAGGTGTGTGTTTGTGTGTGTGTGTGTTTTGGGTTAGATAAATAAGGTCCAAATAGAGTCGTGTTGGGGAGGGGTGTGTACCTGTATTTGGAGGGTGCGGTTATGGGGATTATTACCACATTTGATGGTCAGTGGGGGATGAGCGATGTGTGTTTTTTTGTTGTTGCATTTAGCCCCTTCCCCATTTCCTCTCCTGTGGTATCTGGGGCAACTGCATGAGGTGTTCGCTCTGAAAATATACAACGTCTTTCCTGTTTTTGCAGTCCTTTGCAGCAATGCTGGGTCTCAGTTTTGTAACACTGGCAGTGTAGCGGCTATGAGAGAGGAGGAGATGAGCTGGAGAGAGCTCAGGTGAAGGCTTTGGTAATGTGCAGCAGTGGCTCGCTCTGCCTTATTTCCCCCGCTCAGTGTACGTGGATGGGGTGTGTGTAGGTCTACAACGCAGCCAAGACAAACAAAATGAACTTAGTCAGCGTTTAGTGCATTGCCAAACTGGCTTGTAAAGCCTAACCTCTGTCAAAAATAAGCCCTCGGTCAATTCCCACTCTCAAGTCCCTATTGCGTGGCTGTTCACACAGGCCTGGGTGAGGAATACATGACTCATTCAACGTTTCAACAGGGGACCCCAGTCAGAAATTGGGAGATTATTGAGATGGCTTGTACAAAGGCAGACTCCCTTGAAGTGCTTTGGGAAGAGTCTGTGAGATGCTGATTCCCCCCCCCCCCTGCAGCTCTGAATAAATCATGTTATACAACTACAAGCCCGGTTCTTCTTTGATCACACCTTTTCCCCATGCACTTTATAAACCCTTGATTGGCCTACATTGCTGTCCTCTGAGATACCAGAGTTTATTATTGCATCCTCTGAAAGTGTAATGTCTCTAACTAAATAAAAAAAAAAAAAACATGGCTGACAGGAGCAGGGTGGGTACATGAGATCCTGCGTATTGAGAAACGTTTTGCTTCCTCGCTGGGTTTAGTCACAGAAAGTCAAGCTGGAAGTAAGCAACGCTTTCTTTCCAAGTTCCAGTGATTCAGTGCAGGCTGCACTACGTCACTCCTTTGCCTCAGGAATTTGCACTTTTCATACTTTCTCACCTCTGCTGTCCATCTTTCCAAAGCTTCCAGTATTATTTTTCTGCAATGATACAGCCGCACCAAGGCTCAAGGCTTTCAGTTTAAAGTCTGCAGCTTTGCACCACTGTCCTTTACTCTATTGATCACCACTGATTTAGCCTTGTGTGTGTATGCATGTGTGTGTGTGTGTGTGTGTGTGTGTGTGTGTTTACCCCTTCAGTGAGTTAAAAAGCTCGGGAGCCATGGAGTTGAGGGTAGGGAACAAGTACCGTCTTGGGAGGAAGATAGGGAGCGGATCCTTTGGAGATATTTACCTCGGTGAGTTTGTGTTGTGTTACCCTGATATTGTTCCTTAACTTCTTGAATTGCAAAAAGTGAATATAACACATATTCCAGTTTATGTAAACAATGTTAAATAGATAATTTGTTTATTAGTCCCCAATGGGGAAATTACTGCACTACCCTCTGTGTACACACTTTTTTGTTAGTACTCACA